>NC_142928.1:146175625-146240625 GCF_046866305.1 Octopus bimaculoides
ACACACACACACACATTCAGATATATACATACGAATATACGTGAGTGTGTGTTTCTCTGTGTATGCACGTATATGTTTCTGAGTATCTATATATTAGCATTTCACTTTATCATTCTTATGACAGGTACATTCATTTCAAGTCCTTCATACTAGATATCTAGTATAATCACACATGCGCGCGCGCGCAAACACACACACACACACACACACACACACACACACACACACACACACACACTCTCTCTCTCTCTCTCTCTCTCTCTCTCTCTCTATCAGACATACACACAAACATACGCAAAAGGATTCCCCTATTTCATTCAGACATTTATTGTCGTCCATGGCAATTGATACATCGATAAGGAGATATTTCTTTTCCTGTTGGTCTTTGGCAATAACATATTGACCATTTGCCCTAAAGTTGCCTGCGTAAATCGCCATGTTCTCACTCATCACCATCACTACTAACATCATAACATATTATTGCCATTTTATCATTCTCGTTTATCATTCTATCATTCGCTCTGACCTTGCTATGGTACATACTTATACCAACTCTTATCTCTGTTACATTATATACTTGTCACTGTCTATGTGCGCACTTGCTAGTGTGTGTATTTTATATGTATATGTGTCAGTGATTGTGGTACATATATATGCGTATATTTATGTGTACATATAATATATAAATATATATATATATATATATAGTGTGTGTGTGTGTGTTGTGCATGTCTATATGCTATGCATTGTATATGTACATCCTGGATATGACTTCAAACTGCATCTGGTAATGGGTCTGTGGTTCGTGAGTTCCAAAGTTATGAGAAGAGTGGAACCATCTCTTAGTCACTATTGTTCTCAATTCTACTCTGATCTGGAATAGTTAAACTTGTCAAGTTCCCTATTATAGGTTACCTAGATTATCTGATGACAATCCCTCCGAGAACGAGGACTTAGAAATACCCTTGGTTAGTGTCAGATAGCTCAGTAAAAACACTGTTTTCACTACATCAGTGGAAGACAGGGACTCAAGGATGTAAAACCAGTAGTTTCATGTGATTACTGGTCATCGCATTTCGGTCTATCACTAGATTCTTATCACGGTGACTCAGAGAGTCATACTCGAGTTGTACAGTTGTTTATCACTGTAACCAAACGATGCACAGATGTTTCCTTATGGTGACCTCATTTATCATTTCATCTACTGAAAATCCTATGGCAATAGAAGAGAGGCAACATGTGCAGGCCTAACCAGTTGGAAGTAGGTCACAACTTTCGTTGTCACAACTATGCAGAACAGAAACGGTGCTGAACAGCTATCTGAGAGAACGCATGGATGGAAGTCAAAAATGCTATTAACCACTGGAAAACACAAGTAGTGTCAGTCATCTGTGAAGATGGAGCAATCACCGTGTATGATCTCCTTCTTTTCTTAATTCAGAATAAATTTTGACCGATCATCTACATGGTAGCAAGGTCGTGAAGAAAGCATCATGTCTACACACCATTCTTTAAATATTAAGAAGGCCCTATGGATTTTTAAAGTCTCAAATATCGTGTTCGTTTGTATCGTATGAATTAAGGAATTGCATTCTCACCCCAATATCACATGTTCAACGGTACTTTGCTCCATACGGGTTGGTATGTAGTCTGTTGCTCTAATAATAAAATAGATGTGAAGCTAAAAGTGTATCTTGGGTACAGAATTTTCCAAAATCCTCATCAATGGTCCACAAATATCGTCTTTCCCTTGTATTTTTCTGTTTTCTGACCACATTGGTGTCCAGAGAGCAGCTGATTTCCACAACAAAACATTCGTATTTCCTTGCATGCGTGTGTTTTAAGTTGGTAGCTGTTTTGAGTTCCACCGCTATTTTTGTTACCTCTCGGTCTTAATATGGTCAACTTCGTCAGTAGGTATTTTCTACAGAAAGTGACACACAATGGAACTGAAACCAAAACGATGGCTGTGTTTATATACAGACACAGCCATGCCTGCGTCTATATATATAGAAAGAGTCGCAAGTATGACGGATAAGTCATCAACTGTACGCACTCTTGCTTCTGTAATTTGCAAAAACTATAATACTAGCAGGAGCTGAACAATTACATCATATTTCGACGTTGTTCCCTTGCTTCTCGATATTCTTTCAACTATTCACAAGCTAACTTATACCATCGGAGAAGGTTTTCGGCTGGTAGCGCAGCCATTTATGCACCGCTTCCTGCACTTTGTTTGTAGCCAATCAACGATCTCGTAAAGGGTGTTGAGTTTTCCCAAGATTATCCCAGCGGCTCAAAACCCAAAGTTTCAATGGTTTCAACGGTGTGAGCGACTATATGTGGGAGTGCATTTTCGCGCAAAATTAATACTTCATTTCACAATAGACCTCGGTGTTTGGTATGAACTGTTGATTTCAATTTGCTGGTCTGCATTTTACTATAGCCTACACTAGTGACTGTAGACTCCTCTTCCAGTACAGGCCTTTTTGCGTCCCCCAGAAACGGGTAGCATTATTTTCTCCGTCGAAAATTAAATTTCGAATTTATTCTTCGCTGTGATCTCCATGTGTTTCCACTTCAAACTCTGCCTTTGGTATTCTGGTTTAAAATGATGGGCTAAAGTTTCCTCTCCAGTGATTATTGTCCCCAAAAGAGTTCCGCCTTCATCGTTGTCGCAGTCGAGCAAACTTTGACAGATCTCCACACGATCGCGCTTATTCGTTTTGCTTAGTTTTCTGAGCATCCATCTCGGCACGAAGCTTGCGGATGATTTCATATGCAGAATCATTTGCAGTGAACATGTCACCTCAATACCCATCACACGTCGGTTCACCAGAACCATCTTTCGAGCCTTTGGATCTTCACATTAGTGGTGAAGATTGACGGATGTCTTGTTCCCACTTCATGCTTCATGCTTGTCAGACCATTTTTAAAATTCTCTATTCACTCACACACATCCCTACACTGCAGAGCGCCGTCTATGTATTATACTGAAAGCCTGCGATAGATTTCAGCCCCAGACACACTTTCAGACGAGATAAATCGACTCACTGATCTCTGTTTTTCCTTGAGGCGTACTGCCAGCGAAGCGGCCATATTTAGTCTCAAACACTATGAATAAAACTAGAGCGATCAAAGTCAAACTTTGATTACAAAACAGCAAGAGTTCTACCTTTTAGCACGTTGAATGCATTGTAGTGGAACTAAAGAAAGTTTTGACGAAGGTGCGGATAATCTTTTCTTTCCTTATACACACACACACACACACACACACACACACACACACACACACACACACACACACACACGACAAACTGGATGTGAAACATTTCCTTATCGATGTATCAAGCTCTAATGTACATTAGTTGGTTGCCAGGATACAATTGTAGACTCGTGCATTGTCTCGGTGCAGTTGCCACCAACTCGAGTGAAAGAACTCCCTCAACACGTCCACAGAGTACTCTTTGTTGATAGTCTAGCTATGGTAATCCAGTGGATATAGCTGATGGGCATGCTGTAGAAAATGGGTAGCACCACAATCGTTCTGGTGGAGTTGTTTTGCCTGGCCTCCTTGGGTCTGACAAAGCCAGTATGCTTCCATTGGGCATTGTTTCTTGGCCTCTGGGTTATAACAGTACATTCATCTTTAGTCACAGGTCACCAGATGCTCAAATACTCTTGACTAAAAGAAATAGGCTCAGCCATCTTCTTACTGTTACTGATGTGTCTTTCCTTCTGTTCGTCACTGAACAACCTGGAAGCAAACTGCACAAATTTTGCACATGTTCATATCGTTATGAATAATTCCGTGCAGAGTTGCCACACCAGTTACAAACTGTATACGTATTGTATTTACAGACACAAGACGGTGTCCAGAAAATTGCTAGATCTCCTGCCTACATCTCTCATCGTCTGTAACCTCCTCTTTACCCTTCTTAATCGTCTTGTGCCAGCGAAAAACAGATTCTTGGCTGGTATAAACTAATCCATAAGCAGTCTAGAGCATTTCGTAAGCTTCTCTCATTTCTGCGCAGTTTAAAACAAAACTTTATTGTATAATGAGTTTCCAAATAATATTCACAACTCGAATGCTTTCGGAAAACTAGTCAGCTGTTAAAAGTAGTGTTTAGTAGGATGTATTCAAAGTGCTATTGCAGCCGTCTCCTTCAATCTGGAATAAAATATTGGTAAGTCATCTTATAAAATGTATACTCTTTTTACTCTTTTACTTGTTTCAGTAATTTGACTGTGGCCATGCTGGAGCACCGCCTTTAGTCGAGCAAATCGACCCCAGGATTTATTCTTTGTAAGCCTAGTACTTATTCTATCGGTCTCTTTTGCCGAACCGCTAGGTTACGGGAACGTAAGCACACCAGCATCGGTTGTCAAGCGATGTTGGGGGGACAAACACAGACGCACAAACTTACACCCACACACATATATATATACACATATATACGACGGGCTTCTTTCAGTTTCCATCTACCAAATCAACTCACAAGGCTATGGTCGGCCCGAGGCTATAGTAGCAGACACTTGACGAAGGTGCCACGCAGTAGGACTGAACCCACAACCATGTGGTCGGTAAGCAGGCTACTTACCACACAGCCACTCCTACGCCTGTATAGTAATGATGTACTAAAATTAGTTACATAGGACACTTATAAAATCTCAAAACTTCTGGATTGCTTCTCGTATATTTTAGAGAATGAAAATCCTCTCAGTAGTGATTACTATGAAAGTTAGATGCATTTTTACCTCGCTGAGCGTTATCAGTTGCCTGTAATTAGAGTCAGCCACATGCTTAGACGGATTTTGTTATCACCGATATAAAGGAAAGTAGTAAATAAACTTTCACTGGTGTTGCTAATAGTCTTTACTTTGTATTCGTTGGCTTCTCTGAAGATAGGAAGATATTTCTGTGTTTTTAACACATTAGTATTAGTCTTCCATTATTTGATACAATTTTTGAAATCAGAATTTTATGTATATTATTTGTGCCTTGAGTAAGATATGACCGATATGATCATTTTTGCTACTGATATTAATTGTTATCAAAGGCAGTGAGCTGACAAAATGCTCAGCAGCATTTTGTCCGTCCTTAGTTCTGAGCTCAGATCCTCTTGTCTTCTTTCTTATAACGACATTCGCATAGGAGGGGTTCAGCTGGCTCCTGTTGAGTTCACCGCGTTGTGAGTTCATAGGGGTTTTAAGGGATGATCAGAGTCCGCAAAAACAGTTCCCGTCTGTATTTGTAAGCTACCATATACGACCGGTGGGAGGTCATCTTCATGTTACACCTTCTCGCTTGAGGAAGCTCGCAGACGCGATTTAGCGCCACGTGGAAGCCGCCGAGTTCCGGAACAGACACCGCCTGGAATTCACCTTTGCCCTCCAGTTAGTCAGGTTGCAGCCCAAGCATCATTGGTATCAGACCTGTCCGCCTTGGATGGCTCTATGACGAACTCGAAGCCCCCAATAGCATAGGTCTGACACTCACTCGTTTAACTTTCCCACCACGATGAACTCAAGTGTTGGACTTTGAGGAAGCTCAAATGCTGCAGAAATCGACTTTGTCTTCCATCCTTTAGGGATTGATAAAACAGGTATAAGATGAAACTGGGGTCGATGTAATAAACGTAGCCCTTCCTCCAAATCTGCTGACCCTGTGACAAACTTTGAAACCGATATTAATTACTAATATTATCCGAGAGTTTTATGCCAATACCAACGAAGCTGGAGTGAATATTATTGAGTATTAATGTAAAAAAAAAATTATTATTATTATTATTATTATTATTATTATTATTATTATTATTATTATTATTATTATTATTACTACTACTACTACTACTACTACTACTACTACTACTACTACTACTACTACTACTACTACTACTATTATTATTACTGAAACGTTCTTTGTAGAATATGTTTTTTGGCCACACACTGTTTAACTGTGTTTCTTAATTTACTTACACTTCTATAGAGTCGTACGGAAGCCACATACAGAGATCCTATCGCTATTCAGATTACATATATCTTTTTTTCTTTCAGTGATGAAAAATTTATTATCACTTGTGATCTCAATACTTACTCACATGTATACTTCCACCATTCTATTTCTAGGGTTTTCGGGCATTGCAGTATCGAGTATTACATATTCTTTTGGCTTGTTGTTCTCTACAACGATAACGACAACATCCAGTGTAATATTTTCTTTTGCGAGGTGACATTCGGCAGTGAATCTCAGAGGATTTTATTCATCTTATTGTTGGTAATATATGTTTTATACCATTTTCTTAACTCGTATTAAATAGTCCACATAGTTTCTAGTTACTAGTACAAGCAATAATATACTTAAGAGATATTTTCCCAACAATATACTTAAGTGATATTTTCCCATGAAGTTTTATGTTGGGAAAAGTTCTTCATTATTAACTGTTAAAACTTACAAAATCCTTTCTAACAGCGGTTTTGCACTATTGTTTGCCCGCCATTCCTGACGTCTTCTTCGCATGTAATTATGTAACTGATTATTTACAAGCTATGTAAGATCGTACTAATGCAAAATCATTTTCACATAACTTACGCAGAAGAGGAAGACCAACACCTGCGACATTTTTAAATGGGTATCCGAAAAATATTGGATGAAAAGAAAGTTTACCTGAGAATCTCTTGTGATGCTTGCAACAGTGTGTACTCCGCTAAAAGTGCCCAAGCGCCGGTGGTGATAATGGTTGTGGTGTCATTCTAAATATTAAAAAACGAGGAAAGGATCATTGAATTACAGGACTTACGCGAAGAGAATAGAGCGGGTAAAAGCTCCAAACAGAGCAGGTAAAGTTCGAAAGAATCCTTAGCCTGAGTTGTTAAACGGCATACAGCTGTTTGTAGCAATGAAATTAATAAAACCTAAAACCTGTATATCACATACTTGATGCCAACAACCACGCAAGGGCTTCCTGGTGTTCTGGGTACAATGAAATGAAGGAGAGGATGTGCACTCCTAGTAACTCTACACCCACAGCAATGACAAAATTACATCTTCTGCAACAGCAGATGCAGAAACAACAGTAAATGCAACAGCAACAAACTGTAATCACAACAAACTCAACAGAAGCAGCAATAGTAGCAAAAGTATCAGCAAGGACAACAGTAGCAACACCAAAAACAATAGAAACCGCAACAGTCCATTAGACCCCGGTGCTCAACTGATACTTATTTTATCGACTCCGAAGGGATGAAAGGAAAAAACGATCTCGACGGAACTTGAACAACGAATCTAATAATAAAACCTGCCCGCACCAAAAAAGTGTTTTCAGCAATGCTTTCATTATTGCAAACACTAACACAAGCGCAGAAAGACTCAATCTCCCATAAGGAGAGCATGTCATCTTGTTTTCTTGCTTTCTTTACCATTTGAAAAGGGACTGCAGGTTAAGAACGAGTGATACATGTATTCTGTATTGCGCTGCTTTGTCTTTGTTTTGGTGTTGTTCTGAGAAGGATTCCTACTTTAAAGAGGTATTACACACTAGCGATGACTTGCTTGCGATTTTGGTTTTTAAATCTGCTGTTGTCTCTGCTGCTACCCTTTTCGTTGCCAACGATTCTGATGCTGTGACTACGGTTGCTGTTCTGATTGTGTTTTCAGCATGCCTAGTTGAATATAGAAAACTTTGTAGTGGTTAGTGTAACAGCTAGCTTTCTTAACTTCAGCTACAACTTATATTGTACCCCCATCCTCCAAATAAAAGAAGTGACGGATCTTTGCCAAGTTGTCTAGTGTGAACAGCATCAGCAACTCAAGTCGTAGCGCCAATGATTTTTGTTTGGAGTAGATTTTGAACTGATAGATTCATTCTCCTCTAACATAAGAGTAGAATATGTTATATTAATTTCTGGCATTGCATTCGTGAATGTCAGCTTAATTATTCGCTTTTCGTTATAGGATGATTAGTCCACATAAGTCCGTAAGTTTTCTGGACTGGACGCCGCTCCGTCGTAGGACTGCTCATATTTACCAACTGAATAGGCTGGAGCAACGTTAAGCGAACTGTTTTGCTCAAGAACACAACGCATCACCTGGTCCAGGAATCGAAAACACTATCTTACAATCATGAGTCCAACACCCTAACCTCTAAGCCATGCGCAAGCATCTCGTTATTGGTTGGTGGTAATAAATTACTGTTGGAGGAGCTCCGCTTTATTCTTCTTCGTCTTTTCATCGGGGTATATATCCAACACAATATTGCCTGCCTTCTATACGTCCCTTGAAGAATCTCACATTTCCGGCATACATTCATTTTTCTACTTCTGGCTGGTTGTAGTTGAACACTCATTTTGCATCCCTCCTCCCCACACTTTTTTATGCATCTATTATTCACGGCCCCTCTTTGTATGTAATTTTTCTCCAATTCTGGTAGTGCGAACAGATTTCATCGAATTAAATATGTTGTATTTGAATTTGAAGTACTCTTTTTCTATTAATGAAGTCACTATTTTATTTGTGTTTGAGGAAAATTAAGTGGTGACGGTCAGAGTAAAAGTGTTGTGGTTGTTATTGTTGCGGCTGTCATCAGTAACGGTGGGAGTGATGATAATGCTAGAGTTGCTCTTGTAGCTGTTCAGAATTGCTTCATTTACTGTCTCCTCTTGAATGGCGAATGTGGTGATGCTATTTCTGTAAATCAATAATTTTGGTATGTAAGTGCTAATAATGTCCTTTTAATTTTAGCTTATTATTAACTTTTTAAGTACCAATTATCTATTTTCTTCTTATTGTTGTTGGCGGTGGTGGCAGTCATGATATATTGTTCTCTGCACCGTGGTGTGTTCTTATTACTGTTGTTCGGAAGACTATTGCTGCTGTATCTATTGTCAACCGTCCTTTTTCCAGATGCGGATGGAAAAGTGAATAACATTAAATGGATGCTTCGTCCACACCGATCCCTTCACTGCTCTCTTGCTAAGAGAAAAAGAAAGTAATCGCCCACTGGACGATTTGCGAAGAAACGACTGGGCACCCAAGACCTCAAAGAGTAAAAAGATAATTCTGACATTAAGCAAGAAGCATATATAATAAAATAATATGTGTAACGAGGGCCACTCAAACATTTAGGACAATACAAGGAGAATGCAGAGTGGGGACCTACACACACTCATGCAAACAATAGAAATAATATCACTTAACATAGGAATTATAACAAAATTTCACAATACGGATAGAAGAAAAAGAACAACATGAACAATAAAAGAGCGGTAAAAATGGTTGAATGTCGAATAAATAGCTTGTTTTTGTATTCAGATTCGGCGTTCCACGTTCAAAGCTCAAAGTCTCGCCAGAATCTTCACATCCGTCGCAAAACAAGTACCAGTTATATATTTTGGTTGAAGTGGTTGATTAAACTAATCTGGTGAAATGTTTGACGCTCTGCCAAAGTTAGAAATCATTTTTGTTATGTGTCATTTATATTGCTTTAGAATTTATCAGGTCTCATATTTTGAAATGACAGGTTCACCTTTGGGAGTTCGACGTTTTCAGACTTTATTGTGAAGTGAATTTCATTTCCTTTTTGCAGCGAGAAAAATGGCGTTGTATTTTACATTTTATGCCTCATTTCCTTTCATGAACTTCAAGGAAGCCTTTTATACAGGTGCATATATTACATTGTATAAATAAATTCGAATTCTGATTTAAGGTCATTTCATTATCGTTAAGAACACCATTTTTTCCTGCCAGAGTGGGATCTTCAAAATTATCCCGAGGGAATGATGATTGAAAATAACAGATAGAAATTATAGTATAATTGTGGTTAAGTTGTATAAATTTAGATCCATTTTCTGCACTGGGAAATCTCCTGTCTTATAAATCTCTCCGTTCAGATATTTCTCTTCTCTATGCTTTTAGTGTTTTAACAAAAATTATTTTGAATTGTAAAATATTCTCTCTTTGTCTAAACTAGCATTAAAACAGCTGCATCACATGCATCAAACATTAAGTCATGAAGCTGGTTGCTGGAATGAAGAATGAGATGATATATATAAAGTAATGTGATTAAAATGGACTGAATCTTTTCAGGTCTTTGTGAACATATTTGATTAGTTCAATTATTGAATATTTCTTTTTCTCTGAGAATACAGAAAGTTAAAAGAAAAAAGAAAATACTTTCACTTAAATGAAACAACTCATCTAAGTGGAACGTAATTCTATACGTGATGTGACTTTCCAAAGGGGATTTTTAAACATTTTAAGATCAATTTTAATGCATTTGTGTGCTCACAAAACGAAAAAAATCTCCGTAAATGATATTTTATCATTTCACATCAAATATTCTTGTTACATCATTAAAGTCGCACATATACATCCGCACGTCCACGTATACGTGTGTGGAGATGAACAAAAACAAGACATTCATATGCAAGCAAATGATATTCATAGATGGATATGAAAATTAGAACAAAGGAAAGATCAATTATAATATTCTTGTTTTGTTTTTTTCTTTTAAGAGCATTAACGGCGGCCATGATGTGTGGCTCTATTCACAAAATCTTGAATACAATAGCGCTAATTCGTTAATGATGAGTACCCATGATTACCATTTTTAATTGTTTTGATATTGGTTATGCCTTCATCATTGGAGAAAAACAGGGCCTACCAGCCTTTTTGGGGTGGAAGGAGAAAGTTACTCTCTGTCTTAAAATTAAATTTGAAAGCTTACAATATGGCGAACATTGCTAAACCCACCCAAGAACCATGTGGGTGTGCTAAACCTGGTGATGGATTAAGTTTAAATCCAAGAACAGACACAGTCCATCTATCAACATTCAATGTAGTCACAGTTTCCTTCTATCCAATTTCAAATGTTGACTTGAGAGCAGAGTAGAAGGTATATTCCAAAGGTGCTCCGTAATTAGATGGAACCTCGAACTTCATGATTACAAAACGAACTTCTGAACTACTTGGCTACGTTTGCGATTATTGTACTAGACAACACACATTCGTAGTTAAATGCTTCTATAATACCCCTGCACTGCACACGCAAATATACACGCAAATGTTCCCGAACATACACAAGCATGTACATCTATATTGCGTTCGGGAATTTCGCTCGAATGATTTGAAGGCTAATTTAGTTTAACTTGAGAAAGCAGCTAAATTGTCGGCTTTGAACTCGTGATTGATGCTATCATATGGGAAATTATTTGGCATGCCCGTGATTTTTGTTGTTTTTTATGTTGTTGTTTATATCAAGGTCATCTCTCACAGAGCATACCTGAGATAAAAAGCAATCCAACTTTTACGAGACTCTATATTTAAGATATTATGCATTTAAGACAGCATGCTGCTATGATAGTAGCCAAATTCTTTCAAATCATACTCAAACATCTTATATAAAAAGACAAACATTGATTTTCAGCTTGGAATCAAGGAGTTTGAAAGATATAGAAAAAGTGAAATTGATCTTGATTGCATCGTATGTGATCATCTGTCCCCTCAATCAAGGCACTGACTTGGGACTGAACAACAATAACAACAATATGTTAACGCAATCTATCACCCATCTTGCTTTCGAATACTTTCAGCGGCATCTACTCTATTGAAAGCATTTAGAGGAGAAGTCCGTTCTAAGGATAATTTACTTTCTTTTGCTAACTTGCATCATAAGAACCTGTAACGAATTCTCTGTCTAATCCATTCTGTGAAAAATTTTATGCATAAATACATGGTCCTCCATATGAGACACAAATGCTTTGCTTATTGCCAACTTTCAACAGAAATAGCCACTGGTTACTTTGTAGAAATATCCATGAATGAGACAGAGATCGTTAAGAGAAAATTAATGAGCCAATCACCAAATAATTATCTTTCCAGTCGATATTCACGTGTTCATTTTTAATTAATTATTTTCCATTAATGCCAGAATTTATCTCCTTAAAATTTAATTGTTCTTTGAGAACTCCAAATTTAAAAAGTCCTGCGGATGTGCATGTGTTGCATCTATGATGTGAAATTGTTGTTATACAACACCATGTCTTTCCTAATTGGGTACGTCCGCCACCAAACAGCATCCAAGCCTTGACTATCTAGGTTTTGGGGGTTATGTAAGACTATATTAACTACAGTATCTTTTTCTTATTTAAGACGGCAAGGTGTATTTCATGAGAGATTTAGTTGCTATTTCTTGCGGGTCGATTGACCACGTAAAGGACAGCTTGTTTGCACACACGTATAGCATGAGGTTTTATACAAAGTAGGTTTCTTTTCTCATTATCTTATATAAAAAAAACTTCAGATTTAAGTGTTACTATTTCACTAAACAATATCTTACATATTTATGTATATACAAAAAAAAAAGTTTATTTATTACTGAGCGGCAATTTTCCTAAACTTTTATTATTAAATCTGCCAAGTGAAAGCAAAAGATCACAAAATAAAGAGTGGGGGAAAGGAACAGTCGCTGTTATTGACATCACTACAATGGTCACCAGGTACCATTAGTAGCGTTCTCCTGCTTATGAACATTCGAGGCCGTTCTGCAGTCTGAGATGAATTTTCTTTCATCTATCTTACTGGCCTAAGCTGATTGACGCAGCCATTACCCCACCTACTCTGACAATATGTTGAACATATTAGTTTCAAATTTTGATACAGGGCCAGCAAGTCAGGAGAAAGAGCTCAATCAATTAAATCGGCCCCAATACTCAACGGGTACTTATTTTATCGACCCTGAAAGGTTGAGAATCAAAGTCGACCTCGGGTCGAATTTGAATTCAGAAAGTAGAAACGGACGAAATGCCGCTAAGTATTTTGCCCATGTTAACGATTCTGTCAATTCGGTGTTTTCATAATAAATATGATAATCCTGTCTACTATAGGCACAAGACTTGAAATTTGAGGAGAGGGGTTAAGTCGAATACATCGACCCCAGTACTCAACTAATACTTAATTTATCAACCCCGAAAAGTTTAAATGCAAAGCCGACCTCGGCAGAATTTAAATTCAGAAAGTAAAGACGGACAAAATGCCGCTAAGCATTTTGCCTGGCGTGTTAACGATTCCGCCAGCTGGCCGCCATTTTACATAGGGAATTTTGAAATGGATTTATACATTTAGCGCTCAGTTAACTTCAGTGATATCTTTTTGACGAAAATGAAAAGAAATAAAGTCATGCATTCACTATACTTTGGTTGCTCATGTGCTACATTTGAATAAAGAATTGCAATTACGATGCGACAAATGTCATCAGACAAAATTATACGAGAAACGAGTAACTAAAATGTCTCAATCAGCAGACGAAACTACTTCGCAAACAAACCCATGAGAGTTTAATATATACATAGATTTGCAATTATTCACAACTTTTTGATTCTTTGAGATGCATTATGACAAAATTTGGACGAATAAGGAATAATCCAATGCATACATTATGCTTATGAATTTGTTTTGCAAGATTTCTGATGTGAAATCATGTGTTAAAACAGATATTTCGAGATGGTCATTTTTTTACTTGCCGAATAAACACAGGCATTATATATTTGTTCTTCCTTCGTTTATCATTGGTCTTATTTTATCTTATGTCCACCGTCTGGAAATTTTTGGTCATGCATCTGTGACCTCTTCAGCAACTCTCCCTTCCCACGTGTATCTTCCTGTTCTGTTTAGTCCATTCTGTAATTCTATCATGTGTACTCCTACATCCGCATGCGGTTTGTGCGTGCGCGCGTGTGCTTTGTACGTTTTTGTGTGTTATTGCGCGCTTGTGTGTGTGTGTGGCGGCGGCGGCGAACTAGCATGTCTTTTAGAAAAGCATTAGATAAGGTAGACAACTTACTTTGAGGAGACGACACATAGCATAGGAGAGCTGATAGGCGAACACTGGCAGGAGCTCAAAGAGGAGAAAAGTTTGTCAATGTTCTATCAACATGCTCAATTAAAACATAAAGGTTTGGTTAATAACAAAGAGGTTAAGGTATCATCTTGTCATAGAACAGACACGACACTTAGACAGATTACGGGGGCCACACACAGCAATAGACAGACCGAGTCTCAATAGAAAACACGAATGGAACAATAATAACCACCACCACTGCCACACTACGCAACACGATGACTAAAGGTAGAAGGTAAAAAAAGCATAGATAGAAACATTATTATGCATAAACTGATATATACACACAAAAGCGACACGCATGCACATACTTCTGAGGAAATATAAGAAATAAAGGTAAATAAGTAAACAAATGAAGGAAAAAATCTATATAAAGAGCAGAGATATAGTAAACAAACCCATATACACATACAAAACACATAGATACACGTACACACACGCACGCACGCACGCTCGCACCCAGACACTGACACACGCAGACACTGACACACGCAGACACTGACACACACAGACACTGACACACACACAGACGCAAACGCATGCACAGATAAGAATACACATCATAGAAATACAGAATGAATTAAACATGGATTAAAAGGGTGACACACGTGAGATGGAAGAGTCGATGAAGAGGTCACAGATGTGTGACGAAAGATTTCCAGACAATGGACATAAGATAAAATAAGTACCTTAATAAACGAGTGAAGAATGAATATATAGTGCGTGTTTAGGTGGCAAGAAAACAATGACCGTCCCGATATATAGCAATACGGTATTTTTTTTAAAGTAAAGAATATGCAATTCGCAGTACTTTTGGTACACTAAAGCTGGAAAGATGTCAGGGTCTGTGTCACTAACTCCTTACCTTTAGAGTCGAACCATTTCAGCCATTCGACTTGTACCCTCCCCCAAAATTTCAGGCCTTGTACCTATTGTAGAAAGGATTATTTGTGCCCACTAGAGCAGCAACCTCACGAAATACTGTGACTGTTACGCTTGACAACTTTCTGAGTTCACATCCTTATAGAGGTCTAATTTTTTAGTGGAGGCGCAATGGCCCAGTGGTTAGGGCAGCGGATTCGCGGTCATAGGATCGCGGTTTCGATTCCCAGACAGGGTGTTGTGAGTGTTTATTGAGCGAAAACACCTAGAGCTCCACGTGTCGTCAGGGGATGGTGGCGAACCCTGCTGTACTCTTTCGCCACAACTTTCTCTCACTCTTTCTTCCTGTTTCTGTTGTGCCTGTATTTCAAAGGGCCAGCCTTGTCACACTGTGTCACGCTGAATATCCCCGAGAACTACGTTAAGGGTACACGTGTCTGTGGAGTGCTCAGCCACTTGCACGTTAATTTCACGGGAAGGCTGTTCCGCTGATCGGATCAACTGGAACCCTCGACGTCGTAAGCGACAGAGTGCCAACAACAACAGAGGTCTAATTTGAATTTCCCCTATCTGGATATAAAATAAATATCGGCCACGTACTGCGGTCATTTTCACTGATTGTACACCTTTCTTAAATTGTTGACTTTCTGCCAAATTCAGAAACCAGTTTTATTTTGCATATAAGCCACTATAAATCAGAACTAACATTGCGTTAATCCGTGTGAGTAGTGAAAGGATATTAGTAATAAGGTCTGTAATTCGGTGTGCCACATGTGGTATATAATGAATGATATTCAATGAAGTGAGCTTATATCAACTACAAAGTATAATGATCACAGATGATTACAATTGATTAGTTTTGCAAAATATCGAACACAGTTCCCTTCCAAAATTTCATACTTTCTCTCATTCATTAACTCTTTCTTATCTTCTACAGTATTACTGCTGCTAGTAGAGAGAAAAAGGGAGGAAGAGGTGAGAAGGCTGCAGGAAATGTACGATGGAAGTAATATATGCAGACTAAACATATAAACAAATGCAATTCAAATAACAATAGGTCTTTGTTCGGGCTCTTGCTTCTAGCAGAGATTAGCCAAATAACGGTTCCATACGAACACCAGCAACACACGAAGCTAATGATAATCATCTCCACTACCACGACAGGGATGCTCACCCTCATACGATAAGCATTACCCCCAACAACTCTAATTACTACTATTACTACTACCACCCAAATCACAAACACCACCACCACCACCACCACCACCACCACCATCACCACTACTACTACTACTACTAGAGCTGGTTCTGCATTCAAACATTCAGCTCCTCAGCGTGCAGACATATTTCGCAACACCTGAGCCGGTAACTAGATCTGCGATTAATCACATGTAACGCCACCGTACACAATGAGGTTATCGTATTTCTCCTCTTACCCTCTCCTTCCATACCCTGCACCATATAGAAACAAGAACTTACTTCAGTGCGCACACACCACACACGTACATACACATATATACCTGCACAAACATGCAAGCCAAGCATACATACATAAACACTCACCACACACTCACGCACTCCTCTACTCGCTTAACCTCACTGAACTAATTCCATCATTTCCCCTTTGAATTTTCTTCATAAGTTCAGCTGCCAAAGACAATTCCATTTATTTCTATTATCCTATCGCGAACGTCTTTAGCACATAACCGACATTTACATTTGCTTCTAAATCTCAAAGATTTATATGTATATTTATCTTACATACTGAAGTCTGCTTTACGATCCATTACGCTTTCAGTTTATTTATCAATTAACTATACGTGAATATAGCTTTGTTCGCATTTCTTTAGTATAGCCGGAACAAATATTCTTTTCTATTGTTGTTTGTTTTACGTGTTCCGCTTCTGCTACTTTTAGCCACTCCATAATT
The DNA here is from genome assembly GCF_046866305.1 of Octopus bimaculoides. Lineage (NCBI taxonomy): Eukaryota > Metazoa > Mollusca > Cephalopoda > Octopoda > Octopodidae > Octopus > Octopus bimaculoides. The sequence continues at coordinate 146,192,336 of NC_142928.1, forward strand.
CAATTCCATTTTATTCTTATTCAATCACAGCTGCTTTTGAATTTTAATCGTCCACATCTGCTCAACAGTTAACCTTTCCTTCACTAACCCTCCGCCTGATTTTCACGTTCCCCTTATTTTTCTAACTTTTAGCCAAAAATCTCTTCCCTATCTGTAACAACCAACCAGCAACTGAGCATCACAGAAAATATGTGACTTCTACAGCTGTAGTGAAGGCAACTAGGAGCTCTGCACTCTCTCAAAAAATACTAATTCCTAATAAAATGCAGACAGGGCAGTAAATCCAGTAACTTGACCACACTGATTTCTGTCTCCGGATAATTCCAGGTTTTTTTTTTTGGGGGGGGGGGGGGGTGAAAGAGATATGCACCAACGAATTTAATACCACTTCTTCGTCCATATTTATCTTAGTGGAGTTAACTCTGTTCTGACCATTTGTACCACATATTCAGCAGAATTAGGAAATTAGGACATCAATGTCTAAATTTTCGATCCACAACGCATATAATTTTTCTACGGGTAGTGCCACTATTCATCATAACGTGCAAATGAAGAGAAGGTTTCTCAACGAAGAACCCTTGCAAGATACTACAAGGGTCCGGTTACATGAGTGCAGCTTAAATGGCAATGAGGCGGGCATCGTTTTCACAGGTGTTCTCAGTGGAAAATTTTCATCTAACAACACCATCCGAATTTACCTGTGGTTGGTGTCGGTGACGTCTTGCATCAACTCATTAAAACGAGAAAAAGAGAGAAAGGGAGCGAGAGAAGGAAAGAAACAATAGACGACGACAGGTGGTGTAGAAAACAAACAGATGAATTAATATAACGCTCGGGCATTGAGAAAGTCTGTAACGTTTCGAGCCTACACTCTTCCACAGAAAGGAACACAGAAAGAAACAAGGAGAGAAATAGGAGAGAAAAATTGTGTGCAGTGGTTAGCGATCTATCATGGCGAATGGGTAGGATGGTTGTAGCAGAGCGGATAGTGGGGTGGAAATGGAGGCGGAAATTTTTAGGGATGAGGCGGTAATGTAAGCAGCGACTGAGAAACGAAATGTGGTTAGAGAAACGGGTTATTTTTAATATGATTAATGAAAGTTTAATGGAAGGTTGAAATCATTGGAAAGGAAGTGTGCGGAGGTGTTGTTTTAGGCCGTTGTGAAGATTGAGGAGGAAAGATTTGTAGTCTGGCATGATAGTACGAGAAAAAAAAAACGTGGGGAGGAAATTAAACGTGGGAAAGAAATAATCAAAAGGTATGGGGAGGAAGAAGCAAAGACGTGAGGAGAAAAAAATGAAAAAGGCGTGAGGAAAGGAAAATATATGCGAGGTGGGAGAAGAAAATCAAAACAGATATATATATATATATATATATATATATATATATATATATATATATATATATATATAAGATTTTATAGTTTGCTTGAAGCATTGTATATGGAATATAATGCTGAAAGATTTAAAAGGCCAAACAATACAAATAGATTTTAAGATGAGGTAACGTAAACTAAAAGTAAGTTACCTGGTAATCTTTGGTCTTATATGTATCCAATATTTCGGGACATACAATTCCCTTCTTCAGGACTAAAAAGTAACTGTCCTTGGTAAGATGTTTTTTAACGGAGATAAAATAATTCTTTGATTATATTTGAATTTTCTAGCGTTTCTCTTCGTGAATGTTAGTGACGTCAGTTATTAACTAATCGCTCCAGGTAACTTACTTTACATCACCTCTTAGTTTATGTCACCTCATCTTAATATATATATATATATATATATATACATGGCTAGCTCCCATACAGATTCCTTCTCACGAGTTTCATTGACGACTGATTTCTCAGCTCATTTTTGTAGAAGTCTTTTACTTAGATAACTACCAAGGAGGATAGAACCGGGAATCAGGAGATTTCGAAATGGACCTCTCAATCGCACATTCATTGCCTGACTTACTACCTTGCAATGTTTAGTTGTGTACACGATGCAACTTCTTTTCCTGTTTACACCAACATAACATTAATATATCATCATTCATTTAGAAAGTTCCGAAGATGACAGTTTTATATTTAATTTCGTAAAATTCTGTCTTCATTCTTGCATAAGAACAATTCACTTACTGAAGGATCTGTGGTTTTATAATTCCTATGTTCTTCACAAAAACGATAGTTTAACACATGATATTTTAATCATTCTGATTTAACTATATCATGTTCAAAATAATTCAAGATATTGACAAGTGTGAAAAATGTTCAACTTAATTTGACATCGCCTTTGCAATGAAAATCTAAAGAAATTAATCTTTCAGCTTTTCATTAATACTTCAAAATGTTATTGATGCAGATAACAAAGCGATGGATGGTAGAGCTGGTAAAACAGTAGATAAAATTCCTTCTAATATACAGTTACGTCATCTGCGTTCTGAGTTCAAATCCATACAGAAACCATATATAACTCACAGGAATTACAAAAGTCGACTTCAGAAACTATTCTTCTCTGCCTGCACAAACGTGCGTAAAATCTGTGTTTGTGCAACTATGTTGTTAATCCTTATTACGCTGATACAGACAACGGAAAGAATTGCTTCAGTGGGGAAATATCAAGAAATGAGAGAAAGAAAAGCTTGATAGAAAACGAAGCGAAAAATGAACAAATGGATGCAAATAAAAATATCTATTTGTAAATAAGATATTTCGCAAGACACACAAATCCAAAGAGCTTCAGAGATAAATCATGATTTATTGATTCCGATAAGAACTTGATGAATATTAAGTTCTATCAAAGAGTAAAGATAAGTATTATGTAAGGTAATGAATGATGCGTGATTGGATGAGAAGAATTAGCAATGATCTTCATAATCAAATCAGCAAACAGAGGACAAACTACATTATGGTAAATAACTACTAACCCGATCCTCCGATTGTAGTTGCTGTATATCATGTATGAGTGGTTATATCTGCATATGTCTATACAGTACTCTATTGGCCAGCCATTTGGCTTGATCGTTTTTTTGTTTTTTTCTTAATATGGGAAGAAGTCTCTAATCCAAATTATATTTTTAATTAAAAGTGTCTTATTCTGATTATTTTTCATGTTCTTAATTTCTTTAGAAGAAAAAATTAAACACACTATACAGTTTTCTCTTTTTTGGAATGGCAATTTATTTTGTATGAGATTTGAGAAAATGAATATTTTCCTCGAAGTGGGGTCGGAGTGAAAGTTGGTTTCAATGGCTTTAGGATATATTTTTGGATGCCAAGCACGAAGGCTTTATTATTACAGATGCTGTTCTTTATGTGAGAAATGAACGTTGGATTTGAGATACGTTTAATTAAAACACAATAATGTAAAACTTCTACTACTCGCTTTCTTGAGGGCAAATATAGTTGCTTGATGGTTATCTCGTACGGAAGACATCTCGCAGTTTTCAGGGGACTAAATGATTGCCAAAGAAAGTTATCTCCGGTTTAATGATTTGCCTTTGAAGATCAAAGAAAACTGAACAATTATAATGCAAGGCGAAAAGCTAATTTTAGTGCAGGCGTGAAAAGCTAATTTTTAAGGTAGAATACACATTAATTATGATTAATTGAAGGCATTAATAAGCTCCACAACGGATACCTATAGGTTGCTTTTACAGTAGCTAACATTTGACACTGAACTCTGTTTAAGGAAAATATAGTAATATATCAGGTGTGTGGAACCTACCCATAGGTTCAGATACATGTGAGTTATTTTCCACTCGAAGACCCCAAGCGAGAAGCTAGTACCACGAAGTTAACTGAGGCGAGGAGTGATCTGAGTGAAAATGTCTATAATACCACCATAATTAGCCTTCTGGAAGAGGTGGAATATGGGGTTTCGGAAGGCCCATGCATATTACTAAAAATAAAAGATCCTGAAAAGTTAGTTGGGTTGTGATAGGGTTGAAAATAATGATTCAGGTGAAACCTGAGACACTGGACAAATTCCCTAACTTCGCAGAGATCTCAGGAAGGCAGCAATAGCAGGTGGTAGTGAAAGACAGAAGGCCTGGATGCCAGAATTGTTGAAACACTAATCAGTTCAACTGCATAGTGCCAAAGACTGCCATCAAGATGTAGGACAAGATACTGCAATAGTCTGGGCTTCAGAGGTCCACAGCTTTTCAATAACCTCCCGAAACACCTGAGAGATCTGCATGGGGTGGATGTAGGTATCTTCAAAATAAAGCTGGACCTCTTACTGCCAAGTGCCCTAGATGAACCAACTTCGCGGCAGGAGGTGCAGATGAGGGCAGCAGCATCAAACTCCCTCATGCACCAAATGTCAATTCCTAAAAAGCATTCGTTATGTAAAATTATGCAGCAACACCAAATGGCGGTGCCCCAGAATGGCCACAGCTTCTGAGCTGAAACTATATACAAAAAAAAATTGGATATCATTCTTATTGTTTTAAGTGTGTACTCGTAGTTTTTGTGTAAAATACCTACTGTCGATGTCTTTATTATCCCTCATATATCGACCCTAGTGGCCAATAAATGAAATTATTATTATTATCATTATTGTTGTTGTTGTTATTATTATTATTATTATTATTATTATTATTATTATTATTATTATTATTATTATTATTATTATTATTATCATGATTATTATTATTATTATTATTATTATTATTATTATTATTATTATTATTATTATTATTATTATTATTATTATTAAGACAACGTGCTGGCAGAATCGTTAGCACGCCGGGTGAAATGCTTAGCGGTATTTCGTCTGCCGTTATGTCCTGAGTTCAAATTCCGCCGAGGTCGACTTTCCCTTTCTTCCATTCGAGGTTGATTACATAAGTACCAGTTATGCAGTGGGGTCGATGTAATCGACTTACCCCCTCCTCGCAAATTTGAGGCCTTGCGCCTATAATAGAGATTATTATTATTATTATTATTATTATTATTATTATTATTATTATTATTATTATTTTATGTTTGACTTTTGTTTTGCATTTGTACAAGTTGGATCCAAGTCTCACCCAGAGACCTCAAGAGACAACAAGTTAGAAGTTCATGTAGGTGTTATGCCTAGGGTACCATATATTTGGATTTGTACAGTTTTGTTCAAGTGAATGTTTAAGAAACCATAAGAAAATTATGTTTGCTTTAAAATTTGAGATCACATAGACAGTATTTTACGTAGGATATGGGCAGTTCCCATGAGCACTATCTTTTGAACTTCAGCCATTTTGGGGTTTCCTGGTATCTGAGCTAGGTAGTAATCAGCCCGTTTCGCTGTCATTCCCAGGGCACCTATGACAATAGGTATTGTTTTCGTCTTCAGATTCCACATTTTGCTAATTTCTATTTCAAGATCTTTATATTTTTATATTTTATTATTATTATTATTATTATATCTTATTATTATTATTATTATTATTATTATTATTATTATTATTATTATTATTATTATTATTATCATTATTATTATTAAGTGAGAGGGCAGTGCATGCCATCAATGTGAACCTGGGGCAAAATACACGAAGCCCAACATACCCATCATGACTGCTCGTCTAACAAGCGCACACCAGGCACATGCATCACAATCATATGTGCGTGACATGGTGATCTCATATCAAGATAAACAGCGCACAGCCTTGCAGGTGGGGTCCAGGCTAGAATTTTCCTCAGGTCGAGTAGCCCATCCCACTCAAAAGGTCCCTGAATAAGGGTTGTTTACGAGTGTTCAACGAAACACCAATGTTTCCAGTGGTGAATTATTCAAACCCCAAAGTCTTCCTCTCAGCACATGGCTACGCTGCTCTCCCACCACTTCTGACCGTGATCAGAGATGCACGTGTCGTCAGCCACCAAGGGACATGCTCAACCAGCCAAGGTCAAACAACTGACAAGCGAACCTTTCGCTACGTTCTGAGTTCAAATTCCGCTGAGGTCAACTTTGCCTTTCATCCTTTCGGGGTCCACAAATTAAGTACCAGTCGATGTAATTGACTTGCCCCTTAAACCCAAAATTTCAGGCATTATGCTTACAATAGAAAGGATTATTATTACTATTATTATTGCTATCATCATCATCATCATTGGTTGTTGCAGTAGTAGTGGTAGTGGTGGTGGTAATAGTAGTAGTAGTAGTAGTAGTAGCAGGGATTTCAATTTTTAAAAATAGTTTATTTTTAACGACTTATACACCGAAACTATAAACTATTTGCTTCTGCCATAAATATTCCTTGATATAAGAGAAACAGAAACAAAGAAAGGAAAATTAGATAAGTTTATTATAAGCGATTTCTCCCTAAGAGTATCAACATAAAATCGTTATGAATTTAGAATACACATTTTTTCTTTTCTAGTTCGTTCTCCATTATTCTTAATGCTAAATGTAACAACAATAACGAAAATGAAACAAAGACATTTATTATTCATGACGTAAAAGGATGCAAAGGACAATTAATTAATTTTTTCTTTTTTTTTCTTTTGTTAGCTTAATAAGAGAGAATATATAAAAAAAACAAATGATAACCAAATGCACGAAGAAATAAAAACCACTATATATTTATTTTAAAGCTTTATTCAATCTAAAGATTTTTCCGAAATCATGGAAGAGGGCTGCTCAGCATTTTCTTAGATGAAGTCTTTTTTGTTTCCTTAATAGACAATCTTGCCTTGTATTTGATAAAAATCTAAATCAATATGTCTGAGATGAATTGCGTATCATTATTTTTTATCTGTTGCATATGTAATTTTATTTTTCATTCTTCGTTGTGGGTGTATTTTTCATATGAGAGGAAATGATATTTTCTTTAGATAATATTGTCTTAATGTTTATTCATTTAAAGAACAATTGGTACTTATGGGTATTTATTTTATAGTTTTTTGTGATTATGTAAGATTTTGTAGTAGAGCGTAAAAAACATATAACTAAATATTCATTTGGATTTATAATAAAATAAAGAAAAAAAATTATAACCCAGAAAATATTCATATTCAAAAAAAAAATGTATTGTATTTTGGTAGTAAATAATGATTCATTTTAATGGTGCGAGGAAACAGGTTTTCAATTCATGGGTATAACCAAATTAGACGAACATACTATACACAGTGTGCTCGATTCAATATTAGTCTGCAACATAGACATGAATGTAATTTTATCCAGTTTGGCTATTTTGGCAATAAATCATTTGATATAGAAGTACAATCCGTCAGCTGCAGTGGATGTGTGTGATATTTATGATTTCGCGTTTGTGACAAAGGTTTGACAGGGTAAGAGAAGTGGTGTCAACAAAATATCAGACAATTTCGGAATAGTTCACAATAAGATTATATCAGCATCACATCGATCCAAGTCTGATATTTAGATTTCTATTACTAAATGCGATACAAAAAGAGATTGATTAAATTTTGTTCGGTAAAATACAGTCTCGGTAGATACCGAGATTTATGTCCATTCTTCTAGAATACATCATAGCACAGATGACATCATACATTACCTATTGCTATTTGGTCCAGTCATCATTGATTGCTCAGATCAGTGATCAACTGCATTTAGGTGGGGAACATCTAGTCCATTTCTTCGATGTAAAACTATACTTTGCAATGTATTTGTTAAATTTTAACGAGAGGGATGTGATTGAGGGAGTTATGTTTGCTATTTCTTGAAGACAGAGCGATTGCGTTGAAAATATCTCATTAACTGGCAAATCTGGCTTTTAGAACCTTTGACTGATTAATAAACTAATTAATTTATTGTTTTCTTTTCCTGTAATGTCAACTTCCATCTGAAGAAAGAGAGGCTGAAGATTTGGTATTATGACTTAAAGCTTATCTGTGGTTTTACATTTATGAGCTAATACCTTGAATTCCCTCAACATAAATCAGGTTTAATATTGCCACAATGCACTACTTCGAGCAATTCAAGGTCATATAGACACTCATCATTAAGAACAGTCGACTCCAAACCATTGGTCTTTCTCGTATATTAACCAGTACGAACGGCTTTTAGAAATTCAGACCTGCTGACAACCTATTTCTCTATCAGACACACTGGTAGAGAATCGCTACTCGAAAACGTAATTAAAACACTCTCGACCATCAAAGTTTTCGGCCGTGCCTCGCATGCAAGTTTCCAGTTAAAACAGCTCTTTTATTGGTTACACTATCTTCTCTTCTCAGTTGATGGTTTCTTATGCGATTGTGCCTTCCAGCTCATGCTGAAGTTCTAACTGAGCTACAGTCTTTCAAGTCTGGGGATCTTCAAAGTTCTAGTTCACCCTTAAACTGTCTTCTATGTACAAGCAAACTTTTTGCCTTAGAACGTCTACTAAATGAGTAGCCCATTTATTTCATCTAAGCGGAGCTCTTAAAAGTACTTTATTAATTCGTTTCTTCAGCTTCCCTATTAATATTGACTTAAGGTGCATTAATAACGGTCTTGCTTCAAAATAGATTAACTTGTTATCTTATTTGAGAACATAGTTCTCTATGAAACTTCATAATACCCCAAATTCTCCTGCAGCTTCAGTGCCATCAATTAACGCTGAGCTATTAAGATCTTTAACACGCAAATGCTGATTATTTTCATTCAGCAGCAATGAGACTTATAACAAAATGAGCATTTGCAAGCTTTTCAATTCTTCAACATCTTTGTATTCTTACATTCCAGCTGAAAGAGAATTACTTTTTTTTTTATTCAAACACATTTTGTCAATAGCGGGACATTTGGATGATGCAAACGTCTATAACTCAACCCGTTTAGAACTATATACATAAATGTTTCTACCTATATCTAACATATTGATATAATAACCACGATCATAGTTGCTTCCTGTTTATTCACTCATCAGAAATTTAGAATATTTTTCAGATACTGAATGGTAGCATTAAGCTTGGAAACAAATGGCTGATGATAATCTAATGATTTATAAAATGCTCGGGTGTATTTGTCTTTGTGCCCCACCATCGTTCGACAACCGGTGTTGGTTTGGTTATGTCCGCCTGAACTAGCAGTTCGGCAAAACAGACCGATAGAATAAATTCCAGGCTTTGCAAAGTTAGTACTGTAATGGGGTGGGGGATGTCAATTCGTTCGACTAAAATCCTTCAAGCCGGTGCCCCAGCATGATCGCAATCAAATGACTCAAACAAGTGAAAGATGAAAGATGCAAGATACATAGATATAATTATATGAGTAGACAGACTGCTACGTAGATAAGTAGATAGAGAAAAGTGAGTGCGCATGCGTCTGTGTGTATGTGTGTGTGTGTGAAAGAGAGAGAGAGAGAGAGAGAGAGAGAGAGAGAGAGAGAGAGAGGCCTTTATATACGAGGGCAATTTTTCATTGAGTCCTTAAGAATTTTCTGACCGCACCTATTGAACAGTTATCGATGTCATAATACTTCGAAAGTTTTTCTAAAAGCAGCGAACCATAAACACAAACATCTAGAGCAACATAACCGACCAATTCTCCAGAAATGTGCTATACTAAACGGAAAAGCAAAACTAACAAGCAAAAAACTGAACGCCACTTTCATCTAACGAATAAATTATGAATGAATTTCACCTGAAGACGGAAACCTATGAGTCGAACTAAATATGATTTGACACAAGTGTTTTGGAGATTGAATTCGAGAATAAAGAATAATTAATTAGTTATCCTGTTTTAAAGCTGAACGCGAATGCTGGATTTCTTTTACGTTTCTTGTTTGTTTTTTCTTTAATGAAAATGAGTAGTCAGCTAAACATGCACATACACACGTAAACTCGACTGCTCACACTAATACACAGATTCATACACACAAATAAACATACATATGCACACACACTCACTGATACACATATACATGTATGTGTGTGTTTGTGTGTGTGTGTGTGTGTATACATACATATATGTATGCATGTCTGTATATATATATATATATATATATATATATATATATATATATATATATATATATACGTTTGTGTGCATATATATATACGTGTGTATATATGTATTTGTGTATATATATATATATATATATATGCATATATATATACATATACATTTTTACATACATGCATATGTATGTGTATGTATATTTATATAGATATATACATACCCATATACATGCATCTGTGTATACACATAAACACATGTGTATACACATAAACACTTGTATATATATATATATATATATATATATATGCATGGATCCTTTGTCATATATATACACAGAAATACATACATAAGAGTCCTATAGGAGGAAAAAGAAACACCTGTAGGTTATTCGGATTTTCAGAGCACTTCAATGAAATAGAATAGGAAAATCTGTTACAAAGAAAAGCTGTTAAGAAACAAACGAAACAAAACATACTTTGCAATATAAAACAGAAATAGTTTAGTGTTGGAATATCAAGCCATTGGAAATAGCTCTTTATTATTTGAAAAGAAACTGTAAAATTTCAATGGAAAGAAATCTAAATCAATAAAAAATCTACAAAGAAGTATTATATCATTTTTTCCACAGTAATTAAGAATATATTCTACTTAAATTCTCCTTTAAACTTGTTTGAGTTTTTTCAAAAATTATATAATTTTTACAATAATAATTTTTTTAATATTTTGTGTTTAACAAAGAAATCAATTTAAATAGAACATTCAAATTATTTGTCGATTTTCAAATGTATCATGGCTATTATGTTTCGGTTCGTTGTGATTTAATTGCTTTATTAATATTTTAACTGTTTTCAGATTCAGAAAAATTAAAATAACCTGAAGGCTTATTGAGAGAGAGAAGGAATATATTCCGAGGTTTATTATGAATAACAGCTACCGCCTGAAGTTGCATAAAACTCTCTCCTGATCTCTCTCTTTCCCTCTTCCTCTCTTTCTCTTCCTCTCTTTCTCTTCCTCTCTTTCTCTTCCTCTCTTTCTCCCCCATAGCCACCTTCCCCCTCTTTCTCTCCCCCCCATACCCACCTTCCCCCTCTCTCAATCCATCTTCCCTCTCTTATACCCACCCTCTATCCTCTCTTCCTCTCCCCTCCCATACCCATCTTCCCCCTCTCTTAAATCCACCTTCCCCTTCTCCCTCCTCGTCAACACCCCCTCATAAGCTCATCCCACCACACCCCAACACACTCCTACTCTACCTTCCCACTCCACCCCATCCAATTCCTTACACCCACCCCACCCCTACCCACATACCCCACCCTACCCACAGACCCCTACCTCTACCCCACCCTCAGCCTAGCCCACACTCCACCCATGCCTTCCCCACCTCCCAACACCCTCACATCACACCACACCAATACCCTCGCATCACACCACGCACACACTACAACTGACCAACTACTTTCTCCCTTTCTCCCTTCCCCATTTTCACACTACATACGTCAAGATCACCAGCATTCTACCTCCCACACACAGCCCCTCGTTCCCGATCACCGTTTGTTATCTCCCCCTTTCCTAGCTCTCCTGAAAAAAGAATTTCTAACTTCCGGTCAGTCATTGTTATGATCGGCCATTATTATGATTGACCGTTGACTGAACACTATTCAATTTTTTTTCTCCGTGTTTTTCTCCTTGTCTCCGTATTCTTTCTGTTGAAGAGCGTAGCTCGAAACGTCAAAGACTTTCCGTATTCCCGAGCGTCATACTAATATATCCTTTTGTTATTTACACCACCTGTCCTTGTCTGTTGTTATTATTTGTATATTCTCCCATATATATATATATATATATATATATATATATATATATATATATATATATATATATATATATATATATATATATATATATATATATATATATATATATATCTGTAAGTATGTATGTATGTAAGTATGTGTGTGTGTGCGTGTGAGTACATATTTCTCAAAATACAATGTTTATATACCAAAAAGATTTTATAACATTTTTCTAACGTTTTTCTAACATTTTTCTGACATAATTTAAATATATACTTTAACCATGTAACACAAGCCTTCTGTAGTTTTTTCACTCTTATTATCTTTTATATATATATATATATTCGCACATATATATAATGCAAGTATATATTACATAATATATGTATACACGTTTCTAAACATACATACAGTTAGATAGATAGATAGATAGATAGATAGATAGATAGATAGATAGATAGATAGATAGATAGATAGGACAATTGTAGTGGAAATCGACGTAGCAGTTGATTGTCGGCAAATATCTATATGCTAGTGTAATTGAATACCTTTTTACTCGCACGACTTGTCAGAAGCAATTTATACTTACGTATTATATATTTTTGGAACATTCAGTACACTTATGGATCGCCATCTGTGCGTCATACAAAATGTATTTATAGCGTTAAAATCAGGATGCTGTGGGATTGTCCGTGATTCAGAACATAATATCTATCTTCGTGAAACGAACATTAACGCCGCAGTGACTCGCGAGAATGAAAATCGCACTTCGCTTTCACTTGAATCTTGTCAATGCCGTATAACCGTTTGTTGCTAGCTTAAACGAAATTCGTTTTTCAATATACATGTAAGAGTGAACAAGAGTCAGAGTCGGTGAGTGATCTGCGGTTTCACATGATGGCAACACTGTGCAGGCGAGTGGCTGGTTGGATTCTGAGGATATTCAGAATCAGGAAAAGAGAGGCCCTGCTACTCCTATGGAAGACTTTCGCTCTCAACCGTTTGGACTACTGCTCCCAACTACGGTCTCTAGAGAGTGTGAAACAAACTGTGGAACTCGAAGCAACACAGAGCCAATACACAAAGAGGATTGCCTCGATGCAAAAGATGGGCAACTGGGAGAGGCTAAAAGAGCTAAGTCTCTATTTTCAGGAGAGAAGACGAGAGAGATATGCAGTGATATATATTTGGAAGATCTTGGAGGGTTTATTACCTAATTTTGGAATTGACAGTCATAAAAATCCTCGAACTGGATGGCACTGCATCATACCAAAGATCCCGTCTTTCCCATCTAAAATAAGGACACAGTACTGCAATAGTCTGGGTTTCAGGGGCCCACAATTGTTCAGCATCCTGCCAAGCAACCTTAGAGATCTGCATGGTGTTGATGTGGAAGTTTTCAAGGAACGTCTGGACAGGTTTCTATCTGAGATACCAGATGAACCAACATCGTGACAGGAGATACAAAGAAGAGCAGCTCCATCCGTCTCGCAACTTCACCGAGTACAATACCGGAAACAACACTGAGTAACTAAGGGTGGCGCACCAGCATGACCTCAACCCCGGGCTGAAAACAGTATAAGAAAAAAAGGATAAATGTAATTACTGCTATTGCAGAATTTTACTGAACAATGTTTTTAACGCCTGTTTCAAAAATTTGGTGAGTGGTTAATATAAAACATTGTGCAAACACTTTTATATAACACAGTAATAAGGCATTATTACAGAAAAAAACATAGAAACAAGAATATTGGAGTATTCAGGATGAAGATACTCTTATATCAAGCTTCATGCGAGTTGAAGATATTTTTTACTTGTATTCTTTAAGTTAGATTTCCTCAGTATATACACTTATCTGCAGGATATGCGGTATTATACCAACTATTGACCGAAACTTTGAAACGGCTGTAAGTATACTTACAAATATATATGTACATATATATATATATATATGTATATGTATATATATATATATATATATATATATATATATATATATATATATATATATATATATATATATATATATATATATATATATATATATATATATATATATATATATATATATAAATGGTTTGGCATCATCTCTAAAAATAGCCAAACACCTATTGCTGCTGTCCAAAGGAATGTGTATAAGGAATGTGCATAAAAGACAAAAGGACAGCCAGTCAACTACAGTACATCTTTCAGACGGGACCTTGATGACTGCTATAAAGTAGGAAAGTATACTAGCCCCTATATATATTTAATAATCAATTTTTCATATATTCAATACTTCATTTCATTTTACTATTTATATTTAATATTACATATTCTATATCCCACATTAATTCTATAAGAATACAAATAAAACATAAAAAACAGACAGAGCTGGAACTCTTTTAAATAATATATTCCTCTATACACTATCATACAAACCCCTTTTTATTTAAATATATATATATATATATATATATATATATATATATATATATATATATATATATATATATAAATAAATAAAAAAGGGGTTTGTATATATATATATATATATATATATATATAACTGTATAATAATATATCATATTAATATGTATTCTAGTTTGTTTACAAATATTATATATATATATATATATATATATATATATATATATATATATATATATATATTTATATATATTATATATATAGAGAGAGAAGGGAGATAGATATACACACGTATGTATATATATATATATATATATATATATATATATATATATATATATATATATATATACATATTTATATTTAAATACATATATATGTGAGTGTGTGTGTCTGTGTCAGTATATATATTATGTATATATATATATATATATTTTTTATATATGTATATATACATAGATAGATATATAAACGTATATATATATACATATTTATATATGTATACATATATACGTGTGTGCGTAAGTGTGTGTATGTGTCTGTGTATGTATATATAATATGTATATATATATATATATATATATATATATATATATATATATATATATATATATATATATATATATATATATATATATATATATATATTACATACGAGTGTGTGTGCATGTGTGTGAGTGTATGCGTGCGTTGTTTGTGTGTGTCTGTGCTCTTCCCATGAACACTCAATCTCTCACAGTTACTATATATTACCATTACAAATATACCCGAACACATACACACACCCTCAAACAATACAAGTATTTACTTAAACGCATCTGCACACTCAAACATACGCATACATTGTAAGTATTGTGTATCTGTAGACGTTCAGTTCATACATGTCATAAATAAGTGTAACGATGACCTTTTCTTAACAAAAATTAAATTGAAATTAGTATTATTTATTTTACTCTAAATGTTACGTTGTTCATGAAATCTACATACAGAATGAACTTTATGCATTCAAATATACTTTCAGTGTTTTCAACGGTGCTTCTAGTTTGTGCACTGTCCGTAAGTAATGCTAGACTGTACTACATATTGTATTTATAGGTTTCTCTTAACGCTGTAATAGGTTACCAAAACGTCCGTCCGTTTTTTTTTTAAGTTAAAATAAAGCATGTTTTTATCACCAAATAATTTATTCATTTAATGATATAATTACCGTTTCGATCCAATCTCTTCCGTCATCGTATTAGCACATACCTTTTTCCATCTCAAAGAATTTCTTTTCTTTACTGGCGAAAAACCCTTACAGGAGAAGTTTTACACCGTCTTCAGGGTTGAAGATCTGTCCCTTCAATGTATTTTGAAGAGATGGAAATAAGTAAAAATCTGAAGATACAAGGTAAGGGGAATATGGAGGATGAGGCAAAACTTCGTTGCCAAATCCCAGTGAGCTCTGCCGCTTTTGCAAAGAAGTGTTCAGTCTGGTATTGTCATGATGAAAGACAATGCCCTTATGATTGGCAAGTGCTGGACGCTGCTCAAGGATCGCTTCAATTAATTTGTCTAGGTGATCACAGTACATATCCGAATTGATGATCTTGTCCATAGGAAGAGGATCCATCCCACTAAATTGAAAACATAAGCTTTTTCGGATGAAGTCTTGAAAACCACACACGTTCCGAAGCAGCATCCTCTCTGTATACGGCGCATATTTTCCAACAGGCTTCCGCTGCACTCTTGCCTTTTTAAAATAAAGCAAGAATGAGACATGATAATGTTTGGTTTTGTTCTCTATTGTCGAGGTTATTCAAGTCACATAAAATATGATCTGTATAATCACAAGTTCTCGTTGATCTATTTTGAGGTGTCAAATATCTAACGAGTGCGCATGTTCAAGGAATAACCTGAAGTAGAGCTGCTCTTTAGAGTGCTTCAACAGAGCTGCTTATGAGAATAGTTGAAGTTTAGTGTCAACAAAATACAGAACGGACTTTTGGGCCAAATCAATAATAGACGTATGAAAATTATTTCACTTTGTATATTATATACGTGAATGTACACCAACGGTTCATTTCTTTGCTGTTTTTTTTTTTCCTTTTCCTGAGATATAAACCACAGCAAATACGAATTATTAAATATATAGCTCATTAAAGAAGTATTATAAAGTGATTTGCGATATGTACTACCTGTGGAATATCCCTAATTATTATTATTTTTTTGTTTTATTATATTAATTACATAACAATGGAGAAAAATATATCATAAATTTAGTGTCAGTGAATTAGATTCACAAAACAAAGATTATAATCTTATATTCTTTCTCAAAATCATTTAATCTGAAAACAATGTTAGATTATACAAAGGGATATAACAAACATTTTGCTATGAATTTGATTTAGTAGTCTTTTATACTCTTCCGCGTGCGAATAAAAGACAGAAACATCAATATTTGCAAAATAGTCATCAATTATGAAGTAGAGAACTTTAAAAAGGCTATAACGAGAATACTTTGCCAACATTTTAACAGCATTCTCGCTTTGGATCCTCGATGACAAGTAATTATGCTTTTTCAAATGAGACTGAAAATCATGAGTTTTCAGTGAAATTCTATAAACATTATTGTTTAGTTCATGAATATTTATAAATATTCTTAAAAGCCACTGTTTCCACATTTATTGAATTACTATTCAATTCTTTACTATATCAGTGATGGCTTAGTCTGCTCAGAAGTATTTAATTTCTAAAGAGAAAAATCTTAATGAATCATACTTTAGAAATACTAGATTATATGCCTTCAATTGGCTTTACGATAATACCATCTTTACGATAATAACATTTATTCGACTGAGCTTGATGCAAACACGTTACGAAAATTAATGAATAAAAATAAAACGTTTTGTTTTCGAATGAGAGCCAATTTTTTCTTTTCCTAACTCCTTTGTCCCCTCTCTCTTCAAAGATCTTCATTTCCTCATCTCTTAAATATAGAACTGTATCTTCATTTCTGTTCCGTACTACTCATTATAAAAAGGATGTACAATATACAGCGTTATTCAAACAGAATGAACCGATTTCATTACGCAATATTTTAATAAGGGAAAGCAATACAAAACTCCAGCTAAGTCAAGTATTTACTCACAATCAACTTTTACTTCTTGTCTTACAAGTGTTCAATATGGCTACCACCTGCTGCACGGGCAAAATCAATGAGATGAGAGAATTCCTCCCAGACGCGCATCAGTATATCACAACACACTGAGTTAATCGTTGTTATTCGAAGTGTGTGATTTTTTTTTTTTTTTTGCGGGTACGTGTAAAAGATCGCGTTTACCTTCCGTCGCTACCCAATAACCTCAATGCCCTTAAGCTTCGAATAACGACAGCGATCAACTCAGTGTATTGTGATATGCTGATACGCGTCTGGGAGGAATTCTCTTATCGCATTGAAGTTGCCCGTGCTGCAGGTGGTGACCACATTGAACACTTCTAAGACAGGAAATAAAAGTTGATTGTGAGTAAATACTTGTAACTTAGCTGGATTTTTATATTGCTTTTCCTTATTAAAATATTTCCTAATGAAATCGGTTTATTCTTTTTGATTAACCCTGTATATATATATTTTTCAAAATGTAACCACATATGACTCATTGGCGATATATTTTCCTCCATCTTCCTTTTCTATTGGACATTCCTCTGCTTTTCATCCTTCTCCACAAGCGCTCATTATATTAAATACATTCATAATACACATATTAATATATATATGTGTGTATGTGTGTATATATATGTGCATATATATAATTATATATATAGATGCATACATTCATGCAGACATACATGCGTGTATTATCTCGTATTTCTGCATTATGACTGAGCTTTTCGAGTGTGTCCATCGTTGATTAAATACAGTCGAACTGATTTGGGTTGATGGTGATGCTGCTATATCTCATATGTCTAGTGTCTTCACAGTGGAGGCGCAATGGCCCAGTGGTTAGGGCAGCGGACTCGTGGTCATAGGATCGCGGTTTCGATTCCAAGACCGGGCGTTGTGAGTGTTTATTGAACGAAAACACCTAAAGCTTCACGAGGCTCCGGCAGGGAATGGTGGCGAACCCTGCTGTACTCTTTCACTACAACTTTCTCTCACTCTTACTTCCTGTTTCTGTTGTGCCTGTAATTCAAAGGGTCAGCCTTGTCACACTGTGTCACGCTGAATATCCCCGAGAACTACGTTAAGGGTACATGTGTCTGTGGAGTGTTCAGCCACTTGCACGTTAATTTCATGAGCAGGCTGTTCCGTTGATCGGATCAACTGGAACCCTCGACGTTGTAAGCGACGGAGTGCCAACAACAACAACAACAACAACAACAGTGCCTTCACAGAGGTTTCCTTTCATTGGTTTGAAGGCAATTCTGTTGCTGTTGTGTATTCCCAAAATAATCGTAGTAAAGCAAAATTAATGACAGCTTTTCAATCGTGATAGCCCTGTTATTTGTATAACAAAGTATAATGTTCAGTATAGCTTTAATTGAAGACATTTCTTAAAGTATATTTGCCGATTTTTCAGAATATCGGTTGCTAGTTTTTAGGAGAGTGAACTATAAGCTCTATTCTTTTTCCTCCATTTGCTTCTCATTTTTTCTCATACCCTGTCATTTTTCTTTGTTACTCAGTGTTAATATCAGATTCATACATTCAGAGTAGATAGCCGAGTTGAAAGTCTAGTTTGTTGATCGATTGCCTTCACACTACACACCCGTGTGTGTGTGTGTGGAAAGATGGTTGGGTGGATATACGTGAATGTGTATGTATTTGTGTGTATGTGTGAAAGAGAGTAAAACGATATTGACGACATAAATATATAATTATATTATTAAAGTTGTCTACTGCCCGCTATGAGAACATGAAGTCCCTCTCTAAACCACTTTCAGAAATGATGTTTAAACAGATTTACAATAATGCATTTAAAAACTTAAAAACCAATATAATTGTTTGCTTTCTTTCTTTGTATATTAAAACCAATCTTGTTCGTGATAATTTATAAATTTTTTAAGTGTTTTATTGAGGCTTAAGTTACATTACATAGACTTGTATTCTATCTCAGTTTTGTATTAAAAAACTGCAAATATATATATAAGAATTGTTCCGACTTGATTGAAAGTACTATAAAATATAAACTTTGTTCTGAAATCATATTGAATACGTCAAAGAAAACGTATTGCTTTTCTTTACTGAATGCTGTAATCTCAATACATATAATAATAATAATGGAGCACAAAGCGTCTTACATAAAGAATCTCCTATCATTTTGAATAACACCTGTTTTCTTTTTCCAAATGTTCAATAATCTCAAACACAACCATAAACATTTTCTCTTTATTTGTGCTTTTTCACTGATATCAACAGTTTGTGTTGTTTTTATGAATACTGAAAACAGAAAATATTGCGAATATTTTAATTCAAATATCAGATTTCTTATACACGCAGAATAGCAATGGTTGCTAGTTTCGCTAGATCACTAGATTACACACTTCTAGTTTGATTTTTCAGTCAATAATATAAATGAAGCTATCCGCATATTTGATATCTCCGAAGAAATTAATCTAGCTGAACTTGACATAGCCTTTATCTCTCCCAACTATTTCAGAGAAATTGCATTTCAGCTTACTCAATCATTTCTAAAAATTGTCAATATGAATACTCTTTTTTTTCTTTCTAAACAAAGGATGGTGCCTGCTACAAAATACAAGAGTCGTATGTATTTAGTCATTTACGTAAGCAGGAAGGCAATTTTGTCTTTTAACTCTTCCCAAAATGTTACAGTTGTTACTCTTATCAGCCGAGCCACAACGATATACGTGTAATATGGAGATAAGCAGACATAAATACATATAATATATGTGTGTGCATCTCTGTGTGTGTGTGCATACGCGTGTACATACAATCATATACATATATACATATATATACATCTTTGTATACATTCATATATTTCTATATATATTATATGTATATATATATATAAAATTTATATATTATCTATATATGTATATATAAATTATTTATTATATATATATATATATATATATACATACATATAACCACACGCACATACGTACACATATTTATCGAAGCAACGACAGGAAATTCCAGATTACGTGACAGTGATTAGGAGTAAGAACTTTGTTACCAAATAGTTTTCTGTTGAAATGTTTCAACTCTAAACAGAATAATTTGAAATACACACACACACACACACACACACACACACATATATATATATATATATATATATATATATATATATATATATATGCAGAAAGACAGATAGGTACTGTTAATAGATGAGTTGGACTAAACAGAGATAGTGCCTATTATTGTTGGGGCCCTGGGTGCAGTAAAAGAAGGCATCAAGAGGAATATCAAGGAAAATGATATAGAGTGCTCGGTAAAATGGTTTGCTTCCTTGACACGGAGAGAGTAATCAGTAAGGTATTAGATAGCAGAAAAGAACGAATAGCATGTGCCGTAGGCTGCAGATAGTAAACTTGCTACGCATGCACGGCTCCAACAGCTCCAACAAAATCTGTCATAAAGGGAAAGTAATAATAGTAGTAGTAGTAGTAGTAGTAGTAGTAGTAGTAGTAGTAGTAGTAGTAGTAGTAGTAGTAGTAGTAGTAGTAATAATGATAATAATAATAATAATAATAATAATAATAATAATAATAATAATAATAATAATAATAATAATAATAATAATAATAATAAGCATTTATAATAATCGGCATAGCATGTCGCAGTGCCATCAAGATCAATATGCAAAAAGAAGAAAAAATAAACAACTATGACGATTTATAGTGGGAGATACGAAGGTTGTGGTCAATGAAAAGAGTAGACGTGATACCAATAGCGATTGGTGCACTTGGAAGTAATCAGCACTCAACCTCCAGCATGGCTGGAAAAAATTGGTGCATGTGTGAAGGTTAGAACACCTACAAAGATTAAGTATTTCTTCGAACTACAAGAATTCTTCGCAGGGTTCTTGAAGCATGATCAGTAAACAAGTGTCACCTGAGTCTAAGGGCTGTGGACAGCTGACACTTTCCATAATAACCAGTAAAATAAGCTGGAAGGTTTTATATAATAATAATAAAAATAATAATAATAATAATAATGATGATGATGATGATGATGATGATGATGATGATGATGATGATGATGATGATGATGATGATGATAATAATAATAATAATAATAATAATAATAATAATAATAATAATAAGAAGAAGAAGAAGAAGAAGAAGAAGAAGAAGAAGAAGAAGAAGAAGAAGAAGAAGAAGAAGAAGAAGAAGAAGAAGAAGAAGAAGAAGAAGAAGAAGAAGAAGAAGAAGAAGAAGAAGAAGAAGAAGAAGAAGAGGAAGAGGAAGACAGAGAAAAATCCCAGCAATGGTTGAGAAGCTCAGGACTCAAAGCAAGACTGAACGATTTTTAATTACAGCACAAGACCAAAGCCTCACTACCAGAAATTACCAAAATCATGTAATGAAAAGAAACATAAGTAACTGCAGAATATGTGGAGATGGACAAGAAACAATAAATCATATCATCTCTGGTTGCCCAGTCCTGGATAAGAATGATTATGTTCAACGACACCACAGACTTGGGACATACATACATGGGAAGCAGTGCCAACACTATGGAATAACAACAGAAAAAATATGGTATGAGCAAAACGCCAGAAAAGGTCACAGAAAACGAGAAAGCAACCATACTATATGATATGTCAATGCACACAGATAGAGAAATTGAGGCCAAAAGCAATAGGCCAGATATAGTTGTCAAAGGTCATGAAGAAAAAAAAATGCTTTCTAATTGATGTATCAATACCAGCAGATGAAAACGTTTCCCTAAAAGAAATGGAGAAACTTTCAAAATATAAAGTCCTGGAAATAGAGGTAACTCGAATGTGGAATCTAAAAACAGAAACAATTCCTATCATAGTTGGCGCATTAGGTATGATGAAAAAATATTCAGACAGATACATAACAAAAACACCAGTACTTACAAATATATACAACATTGCACTACTGGGCACTACACTACGCAAAACACTTTCAATACAGTGACCATAAGAGCATCACAGCAAACCACAGCACATACCCGAGGCACACAGACCTGCGCTCGGTAGCGAAGTGAAAGCACGCTCCAAAAAATAAAACTACTGAATAATAATAATAATAATAATAATAATAATAATAATAATAATAATAATAATAATAATAATAATAATAATAGTAATAATAATAAAAATAATGATGATGATGATGATGATGATGATGATGATGATGATAACAATCTTAGATACCTACCAGATTGATCAGGTTGAAGGAAATTCGCCAACTGCTGCTGCAAAGAAAAGAAAATTAATTGCAAAGACAAAATCACATGAAAAATTAGCTAGTAGATGGGAACCTCTGCATGGCAAGTATGTGAACCGTAGGAAACAAGCTGATGTCGACCAGAAACACACCCATCAATTGTTACAAAGCTCAGGGCTAAAAGCAGAGAGTGAAGGTTTCATATTAGCTGCTCAAGACCAAAGCTTATTAACCCGAAACTACCAAGCCAATGTGATAAAAAATGGAGCTGACCCAAAATGCCGATTCTGTAACAATGAGATTGAAACTATAGACCACCTAATCTCAGGACCATCTCATCTCAGAGTCTTAGCGCCTGTAGAATGTAAATCATGACATGACAGAGTCGGCCAGTATTTACACTGGACAATATTCGGCATTATAAAATCAAAACTGCTGACAAATGGCATAAACAACATCCTGAAGCTGTGACTGAAGGAGAAAATGTGTCGATTCTCTGGGACTTCTCCGTACATACCGACAAAACTATAAAAGCTAATAAACCGGATATTATTATAAAAGATCAGACAAAAAAGATGTGTTTATTAATTGACATGAGTATTCCTTGCGATCATAATATAACGGCGAAAGAATTTGACAAGATCAGTAAATATAAAGACTTGCTAATAGAAATTGAAAAAATGAGGCATCTCAAGGCGACTACCGTACCAGTGATTGTAGGATCTCTAGGAATGATAAAAAAAGGTACTGAAACCTATTTGAAAATGATACCAAGCTTACCATAGGAAGTGCAAAAAATCGTGTTAACTGGAACGACTCATGTACTAAGAAGAGCATTATCGCTGTGAAAACAACATCCTTTCATGAAATTATTTATTTATTATTTTTTTTTTTAAATACATATTTTACCTGTGAATTTGCGTGTGTAAACTGGCAATGCATACAATGAGCTTCTCTGCCCTAGGTGTACGGAAAACACTCGGCAAGAAATGGAAGAAAATTTGAAGAAAGAAGAAAAAAAAACACACAACAACAACAACATAATAATAATAATAATAATAATAATAATAATAATAATAATAATAATAATAATAATAATAATAATAAATTTGTAATCATGATAAAAATAAACAAAACTTGTTGACAATGCACAGAATGCCTCACCCTAAAGTTGATATAAAACGACTTTACCCGCCAAGAAAAGAGGGCGGCCGTGGAATTTTACAACTGGAATTGGCTTAAACTCCTACGTCAAAATCTCTGATGACTGGATGTTAAAACTTGTCTTAAAACAGGGAAACAAGAAAACATCATACACAGTAACAAAACAGGCAAAGAAATATCTAAGTAAATTCCCAAATACAACAAATCCTAGAATTAGACGTACTGGAAACAAGCACAGAAAAAGCTAAACGTATGAAAACCCGTGCTAAAACTGCTGCCTTAGATATTCTCACTGATAAATGGTAAGAAAAACCTCACAATGGCAAATACCTAAAGAGAGCTAATAATGCTGATGTTGACAAAGCCCTTACCCATCAATAGCATCTTCCGGCTTAAAATCATCACAGACAGAAGAATTTATTATAGCAGCCCAAGATCAATGCTTAGCTACAAGAAGCTACCAGGCTAACAAGTTAAAGAACAGCTGTAGCCCAACATGTCGTGTATGTAAACAACAGAATGAAACTATTGATAATGTTATCTCCATGTGCAATCTTCTTGCGTCTACGGAGTATCTCAACAGGCATGATAGAACAGCACAGTGTATTTACTGGGTAATTTTCAATGAGCTGGGCCTACCTCATGATAAAGACTGGAGGGAAGATAAACCACCGTCAGTGCTTGAAAATGACCATATCTCACTCCTTTGGAACTTCACTGTTCAAACTGACAGAAAGATAGATGCAAGTAGGCCAGACATTATACTGAAAGACTTCAGATGAACACCATGCCTCCTCTTCGATACGACTGTCCCAATGGACATAAATATATCTGTCAAGACCTACCGAAAACTGAGCAAGTATAAAGATCTTGAAATTGAAATTGGCAAAATGAGGAACTTCGAAACTGAAACAATACTTGTTATCATAAGTGCCCTTGGAATGATAGGAAAGGATGTTGATTTCTACCTAACTCATATAGCAAGAAATCCAAAAATGGAAGGAATTAAAAAAATAGTGCTAATGGGAACTACCCATATTCTACGTAAAATATTGTCTATATAATCTAAAATTTTAAAACAAACTTATAATTATCTTATGTGTCAAAATATTTTTAAATGTACATAACAGCAAACACCTTTTATTGTCATCTCAACATCAGAGTATCATCTTATAATGAAATTACTTTTAAAACACTTTTAATTTATTTATGTTTTGACAGACATTTTTTAATACAGAGCTCGCTAACCGGAGGCCCGTGGGCCACATGTGTCCCACAGACTTTTTGTCTAGTGGTCTGTTTAATACTACCTTGAAATAGGTTTATTTAAACAAACACTTTCAAAATGTTATCAAAAATTACAGATTGTAATGAAAAGGAAAAAAGAAAGACACAACTGTTTTTGCAACGATAATATTTCATGTTGAATCAACAATCCTTCATTCATTATTGTAATAATAGCATGAGAAAGCAAAATGCTTTCAATTTCGTCAGTATACAAGCACTCTCAAAACACTTTCTGTGATTAAAGTGGTCTGCAATGTAATTCGAGTTGGACAGGCCTGCTCTAGAACAATACTCTCTGCAAAACCAAATATCTGTTACGCTAGTCGTAACACCAACTTAAACTTCTAAATTGTTTCCTCTTGAGGTCTCTGGGTGAGACTTAGAGTCTACTTGTACACATACAAAGCAAAAGCCAACTATATAATGATAATTATAGCCCTGGTGCATCTTTCCTAATCTAAGTTATAAGACGAAGTAAATTTCCAGAGAATAAGCCTGTTTTTGAATAACACTTGAAGGTAATGTAACTGTTTGATGTTGATCCGTTTAATTAAATCGTGGTGTGAATATCCAGAATTTTAAGAGAAACTTGATGGAGTAGAATCACTTGGGAAAGGACTTGAAGTTCAAAAGTTTTAATGTATACACTGCTACTTTAACCATACATCATCCTTTGTGAATGTTAAATAGAACGCAACATTCTTGTCAACCTATATCTGAACATTTAAATACCGAGGCACTTCAGGGAGTTCCTTTTCAGATTCTTAATTTTACATTACAGGCGAATTAAAAAGATAAACACAAAACCAAAACTAGTTTCGATACTTACATTTCTTATTCGTCAGTATATTAATATTGTGAAGATTTACATCACTATTCGCTTACATTTCGGAGTGTTCCTCTGAATAAATTTACATCATTCCTCTTATTTCTCACATAGGTTTATCAATAATGTGAATGCATGCCATATCCGTCTCTCCTGGACTTAGATATTCTTCTGTACATAAGTGAACCATTTTTGCTTGTTGCTGATCTTCTACTTAAAGCCCAATGCTGATGCAGGTGAAACAACATATATCTATTTGTCATTCACTGATGTTGCAACCTTTATATCAACTTGCACATAACATGATATACTCCATATCAGTTTTGATTTCCACCTAGGATAGTCATAATATATTGTCCGTTGAATTCAGGAGAAAATAGTAGACACAACACACACGCGCACACACACACACGAGTGTATATACACTTATATAACAATATCGATATATATCTCTGTGCGTGTGTTCGTGTGTGTATGTGTATGTGTATGTCTATTTATGCATGTATATATATATCCGATTTACACTTCGAATTTAAACACCATCATGAATTAAGAAAATTGTCTAAATTAGATCAGCTGATTGCTCTTCAACTTCATCAAAAAGTTTGCCTTCTCACGTCATTGAAGAGTAAACTTATTACCGATACTTTCCTGGGTTAAATAACGATTGGTGAAAAACGGATTCTCTATAGTCATATTCAATAAAATGATTTTTACCCAATAAAAAAAATGAGAATTCATTGTCAATCCAGAACTGCACCTGAAAAATGTTATTCTCTGTGTTTGTAGGAATATGTAGGGTCCCATCTGTTATAAAGTTTTAACCTAAAACGAAACGGTTAACACAGGGAAATATTGTCAATGCAGAGAGATATCGTCAGTTGCAAGCATTGCACGAAGATCAAAGGAAACATCCGTCGTTGGTCAATTTTAAGGAGTTGTTGCTTTTACACGATAATGCAAACACTTCATATTACCCAAATCACTCAAATAGTTATTGTAACACTTGCAACAGGTGTAGAGCTTGAAGATTTCGTAAGCTATGGCGTAGATGAATTGCTAGTGTCCAATAGAGAAAATGTCTCTAACGAGAAGCTGATACTGTTACAAGAAGAGTAAATTGAGAATAGATGAGAATACGGAAATTCCAACTCTGATTAAACTGACTGCAAAGGATATTACTGAAGTGTTAGCAATTATGCAGGAAGGTCTACAGTTTATAGAGGAAGGTCTGAAAACAACCTTAATCATGAAAGTAAAATAAAAATTACAAGAGGAATTTCCAATGACCTCAGTTCCAACACTGAGCTGTAAAAACAGATGATGCGTCATGGACATCAAACAATTTGGATAAGTTCTTCGACCATCATGTACAGCCTTGGCCAAAAGTATTAGGTCACCCCAATGTTTTGGGGTTCTGCTATCTCAATGTTAATGAAACTCGTGCACATGGTAGATTATGGTGTATTTCGCAATATACATTAGTTTTAATATCTGGTTGGCCCTCCTTTAGCATCAATTACCGCTTTTATACTGTACTGTACATATGCAACCAATTATGAGTAAGACCAACGTCCAAAATTAGCTTATGTTTCCTTGATTATTTCAGAGTTTTATACTTAAATACATTGTACAGTTAATTAGCAGTAAAATGCCTAAAACAAGGAAGTTGAGTGAGTGTGAGCGAGGTCAAATCGGAGCTCATCATGAAAATGGAACGTCTCAAAGGCAAATTGCTCAGAAGATGAAATGTTCTCGATGTGTGGTGCAAACGATTCTCAAGCACTTCAGAGAGACAAAGGATGGGAAGACAATACAAAAACAGGTAGAAAAAAGATTACATCACTTCTTGATAACAGATCCATCATCAGTCAATCGCTCAGAAACAGGAGAAAAACATCGTCAGAACTCTGTGTGGACTTCAATGAGGCAAGTACTTCACAAATATCAGGAAGAAGCCATGGGTTTCTGAAGCGAATATGGAAAAACGTTTTCAGTGGGCAAAAAACCACTCAAATTGGACCAGTGAGCAATGGTCGAAAGTTATATGGTCTGATGAAAGTAACTATGAGGTAAGATAGCACAGGTTTTCAATCAACATATAAACTTAACGTAATTCCTATTCTATCACAATCATACTTCACACAATAGTTAAAATCTCTCGTGGTAAGACGTACTCACAATATTACGATTCTTATTTGCTCTGTAACGTATTTTTCTTGAAGTAATGTATGCATACATATTGTACAATGTATCTCTAGAAATTGCTATTTTTATACATAAAGCGGTTGTGTTGTTGCTTGTTTGTTGCTTTTATGAAAACATCTTTAGGATCAAATTATCACTTTAAAGCAATGAGAAATCAATATTGCTCTACGTAACTATTCGTTACGGTATATTTTCAGAGACTTATTACTTTCGTAGTCCTAGGTGGAGCTCCATTCATATATACATATACATGTTGTCTTTTCACTTGTTTTAGCTAGAGGAACTGTTGATGACCGAGTCGATGAAGTACTGAACAAATAACTGTGTGAATAACAGTTATTATATGGTCTCCTTGGAGTAAAGAAACGAAATAAAGTTAGGGAATTGAGTCTCCTACTCTAACTCTTTTTATCACCTGAGAAGGATCTTGAGAATAAAACTTGTCTACTTAACATCATTCTTAGATCCGTTTGGCAGTTTTATTTTCATGTACAGCAGTTCTGAAATCGATTCTTTATAAATAATTTATATAACGCGGCATCACATTTTCATTACAACTCTTTGTTCAATAAGTCATTGAGGTGATTACATCGGTCAACAAGTATTTTTCATCAAGCATACGTCAAGGTGTACTTAGTATAGTTTTTAACGCTGATTTCAAATATACAATTAAATTTTTGACATCTCGTACAGTTTTCAAGATCAGAAAGTTTTTTGGTGTTAGCTCATGCATTATATAGAAATTCCAATTAATGACGTGAATGCATGCATTTCATTTACATCATGGAAACATACCTTTAGAATAAACTACCTTATTCATTGCTGCATAGTTCAAATACGATATTTCATCATCTTAAATTAACCAATCAAGTTTTGTCTGATGAAATAGGCATTTCATGTCAAATTGCCCAGTTATAATTGGTCTGATGAAATATTTCGTCATCTCAAATTCAATATAAGTACAACCGTTTGTATTTATTTCCTTCCTGGTTTTACAGCGTTAACAATGTCAAGAAATCGGCCTGATGTGTTTTGTTATGTTTGTGGACATAAGTACATGCCTTTTGCCATTCCAATGATATGGAGGAAGCTGAAAAAACCATTTTAAGGATTTTCTATGACGAATAAACACAAAATTGTGTATCCCAATTTGGATTCTGCAATGAGACCTGCGCCTCACAATGGAAGTTTGCCAATTCCAATTCCAGATGCTGGCATTGAAACATTAGATGATGATGCTGACTATCACGAAAGTGCTGCTGAGGAAGATTACGTGGCTGACGATGATAGTTTTGAGCCTCAGAAATTTTCCGAAGCTGAACTGAATGACTTTGTCAGAAACCTATCCCCCTTATAAGATAAAATAGAACTGTTGGCATCAAGACTGAAGGAGAAGTATCTGCTAGAGCACGGTGTTTGTATAACTTACCTTCGGCAGAGGAATATGGTTCTAAAAATGTGTTTTTCTGTTGAAAACCCGCTTTGCTTTTACAGTAACATCGATGGACTTTTCGAATGTTTATCACAAGATCATGATCCTGCAGAGTGGCGTTTGTTTATTTACTCTTGAAAATGAATTTTAAATGCTGTACTTCTCCATAATGGTAATTTGAAACTCTCCATTCCTATTACGCACTATGTTCATCTTCATGAATCATATGAGAATATGGAACTTTTACTTCATGCCATTGCCTATGAAAGACACTCATGGAAAATATGTGGAGAAATAAGTCTCGCAAAATACTGTTGTTTCTTGCGTCTATGGGATAGCCGGGCAACTGACAGACATGATACGGAATCAAACTGGCAGGCAAGAACATCATACCAACCAGGACTCTCTAGCGTCAAGAATACACTTGTTGTAGATCCACGTAATGTCTTATTGCTTCCTTTCTACATAAAGCTTGGATTGGTGAAACACTTTGTAAAGACATTAGAGAAGAGAAATGCCAGAGGGTTTGAGTATATTATAGAAAAGTTTCCCAAAATTACATGGGCGAATTTGAAAGAGGGAATCTTTGTCGGACCCCAAATTAGGGAAGTACTCAAAGATGTCAACTTGAAGACAACACTGGATGAACGGGAACTGCCTGTCTGGATTGTTTTAAATTGAATCTGTGAAAATTTCATGGGCAACAAGAAGGCAATGGATTACAAGGATTGCGTCAAGAATCTTCTGAAGTATTACTCAGCAATGGGTTGTCGCATGTCACTGAAAGTTCACGTCTTGGACTCCCATCTGGCTTTCTTCGCAGATACCCTTGGAGCAGTGTCTGATGAACATGGTGAAAGATTTCACCAGGACATTAGTGCTATGGATAAACGGTATAAAGGCTTCTGGAATGACAGTATGCTGGCTGAGTACTGCTGGACACTACCATGATCAACCAAATCAGGAACACCGCAGGAAATCCAAATCACAATGTTTCTAACTCTGTTGTTCTCACTTTGTCTGTTTTATCTGACCCATTGTTTTGTTTTTATTTTTGTGTGTATTCACACTTTGTATAATGATAGTAATGTTTTTTAACTCAATAAATTCATTTGCTTTCTAAAAATAATATGTCCTTCTTTATTACGTTAATGATTTCATATAAAAATATGTAAATATTTTCATGAATCTACTGAAAAACTGATACGAGCTGCATACAAATGGAGTAAAATTTTGGAATCACAATGAAAAATTAGTCTTTAAAAGTTGGTTTATATTCATAATGAGTATAATACATTTAATTTTGTTGACCAGCGTTATTTAACTTTTTATAGTCATCAAAGATCCAAGCCCAATGTTTTTATTTTTTCTCTTTGCTTCTCTTTCTTCCTTCTTTCCTTTCTTTCTCTTTCTTCCTTCTTTCCTTTCTTTCTTTTTCTTTCTTTATTCTTTCTTTCTTTTTCTTTCTTTATTCTTTCTTTCTTTTTCTTTCTTTATTCTTTCTTTCTTTTTCTTTCTTTATTCTTTCTTTCTTCCTTCCTTCTTTTCTTTATTTATTTATCTATACAACCAACCAGACATGAATACATTGTCTGCTTGTCTGGAACATCAGCAGTTTGCGAGAGAGCCCCTGCTGGATTATTCAATTTGCTACAAAAATTAGCCAAAACACGCACACTTTCTTTTCAAGACTCTAATGTCTCGAAAAGAACATAAATTAAGCAGTACGTCTGAAAAACAAAACTTTGGGATGGTCACGATTAAAATTCTCTTGATCAAGGTTTGGCTCTTCAAATGCTGACGAACAACAATATTATTCCAAATTTCGGATATTTCCTTCAGAAATATTCCATTCTACCTAAACATGTTTTTTTGCGCTCACAACTTCTCTTTTCATCATACTCTCTATGCACGTCAAATAACCCCAGCTAGAAGCAGAAGCCAAATCTACTTTCATATCACACACTACCATATTTAATAATGAAAATGATTACACTGGTTAATAAAATTATAGCTATGCTAGAAAGAAGTGGGCTCAGGCGAAACAACAACAACCATACAAAACTACTCATCAGAACCGCTTTTTTCTGGAATCCCTTTTCTTTGCGTAGTTATCTCTAACAAGTATTTGGCAACTAAACTAAACAGGAATGAAGTCAACACTATGTCATTACGTTTGTATTTTGAAAACAATAGGTGGTGAAAAATTTATATTAGGTCACTCACCAATATGAAAGTTCCAACAAAGTGAAAAGAAGCAAGTAATTTTTTTTTTAATGTTGAGTGATGCGTTGGACTGTCGTTTGCAGTGAGCTCAGTACTATCCTTCACAATGAGTTAAGAGAGTGTAATGTATTTAAAGAGATGTATTTCAATTATCCAAATGGTCACCATATTGATGGCATAAAGTTTACGCTCCAGACTGTAACCCACAAATAGGCCGTCTATTTTATTTCCTTACCTCTTGTACCGGTAACGATAGACCTCCACTCCTCGGAAATGGCTTGGTTTCTTACACTACTACTTAATTTGTTGCCTAGTATAACACCATCCCCAAGCCCACTAGTGCCTTTCGTGTAATGGACGCATATATCAGTAAGCATTTCTACCTTGTTTATGGCCTGAGGATATTGTGATCACATGATGTGCCGAAACTTAATACATTGTGCGAACAAGGTGTCTCTCTGAACATAACTTCTGTGCTTGTCTCCACCAATCTTGATGCTGCTCTACCTTTTCTGAATAAGCAATAAACTAAATGCATAAAGGCAAACGAAAAAATCTACCCATGGGTTGCTCATAAAATACTACAGCAATCATTTTAGGCAAAATGTATGTCACTGCAATTTATTGTATTTTTTGAAATTCTTCAGAAGAAATTCCCCTCTGCTTAACTTTTGGGTCGTGAGAACATTTCCCCAGATTATATTTGTAGTAACCTTCTTAAAACAAGGAAATACTTCTAGCAGTAAATTCTTTAGATGACAGAAACATTCTTCACCAATTCACTGTGATATCAAAACTATTTACAAAATAAAAGATTCAGGTTATTTAACCTCTCTGTTATCAAACTGCTTTATATTTCAAGCAGCATTTTATTTTTAAAAAGTTTATTCTGAAAGAAAGATTATACTTATATCATTCTTTCTAGTGGACATATTGTCTAAATGTAGGGAGATAAACTGAAAGCAGCGTTAAAGAAAGAAGTTTTACACTATTTACTTTTAGTTTTCTTTTTGATTCGAGTTCCAACTAAGCTATATATTGATTTCAGATTTCTATGGCCATTAAAAGAGCTGCTAGTACTATACAACACTTCACTGAGTCTAATTTGGTCCATTTGCTAAAATAATTGCTATGAAAATGATACTTAAGAAACAGATCACCGCAGTGTATATTTCTCGCTCTCTCTCTCTCTCTCTCTCTCTCTATCTCTCTCTCTCTCTATCTCTCTCTCTCTTTCTTTCTCTCTCTCTCTCTCTCTCTCTCTCTCTCTCTCTCTCTCTCTCTCTCTCTCTCTGTATATAAATGCACATATTCGTATATACATATATGTACAAGGGTGGGCTGAAAATTTCATAGGCTGACTATGAGGGAGTGACGCTAAAGCTGTGAAATCTTGCATGCATTAATTTCAGCCCTTCTTATTGATAACTGTTTTATTTCTTTCCAAGTAAGCTGATATCTGACTGTTCGGAGAGGACTGAAACAATAATTAGTAGCGAATTCTCTTGAGAATGGATATAATTTGACTTTGTGGTCTTATCATATACCGGCAGAATAAGGGTTTAGTCCCCAACAACATTCGCGCTGACATGATTGCTACATTATATGGCGATGCTCCAGCTTTATCAAAAGGTCAAAGGTGAGCAGCTAAGTTTAGGAGGGGAAGGGAGTGTCTTGAAGATGACCCAAGATTTGGACGTCCTCAACTGCTACTACCGAGAAAAACATTGATCAGGTTAAGGCACTGCCCACATGGAATAACAAGCTAAAACAAGACGATGTGCCACGTGGGTAGAGCCTTAGGATTGCGTGAAGGTAACAGACTAGTTATAAAATTCTTTGTGAGTTTTCTCAGCGCATGAAACTATTAGGAGCTCATAAAAATATACACTGTGTTTATTAAATAATATTTATCTCTCACCAAATGCAGTAATTTCATTGTTGATATAACATCACAGAACAGTACACTGTGTGTATATGTAAGTGTGTGTGCACGTGCTAGTGTGTGTATGTATGTATGTATGTATGTATGTATGTATGTATGTATGTATGTATTCAAATATGAATTAGAAGCTGCGCCAGTGTTGTGAACATTACTGAACATACATACACAATGCACGCAGCTAATTCATCATCGGTAGGCTACAAATTAACGCGGTAGAGATGACTTCATCAAAACGCCGTGCCTACCGGAGAACAAGCGACAATCGTACATTGGCTATGCGTGTTCAGTAACATTTGGAAACCTAACTCTACTTCTAATTCTTGTTTGAATATATCCTTACTTAAGCACCATCGGGGCATACCAGCAAATGATCTTTTTAATTCTGTTTGCATATAGTCATGGACTGGCGATTCAGTTCGCCTCCAATCTAGTTCAGGGTGAGGGCATTGATAAACCACAAAATTGAAATGCCTGTCTGCCAAGTTTGTGCAGCCTACCGATGTTCATCGATGTCCATCGCCTGTGTATAACTTTCAAGCGTTTTAACATTCTGCGATTTTTGCTGCAGTCATCTCTTCCGCGCCAATGTGGCCGTCTGTCGGGGAACAACCAGAGTAGTTGCGTGGACGCCTCTGATGAGAACCCAATAAAGTTCGAAATTCAATTAAGGTTGATCACCATTTTTTCAGTCTGGGGAGAAATGGCTAAAATTTGCCCTGTTTATAATTATACCATATGTTACACACAAACACACAAGCACACACACACATATATATATTTGATACATTTTTAAATAATAAAATGTTGGGGTGAGAGTTATAGTAAGCATAGAGATGGTGAGGGCGGTGGCAAATCAGACAGAGACAGAGAGAGAGAGAGAGAAAGAAAAAGAGAGGGAGACAGAGAAATTTAGGGAGAGTTGATGTTTTTATTAAAAGTAGTAGTGTTGATGGTGGCAGTGGGAGTAATAATAAGAGAGAAAGAGTGGGTATGTGAGAGAAAGAGTGAGTATGTGAGAGAAAGAGGAACTGAACACTTAACTAAGATGCTCAATTAACATACTGAACGAACACACTAATTTATCTTCTTGTGTTTGTAATGGGGTAACAGTAATAGTATGTACTATAGTTGTGATAGAGACGCAGGAGGCGGTGATGATGGTGGTGGCTGTGGTGGTGGTGGTAGCCGATGCAGTCAGGCATGAGAGTATGCGATGTGAAAGACAGTGGTGATGCTGGTGGAGGAGAAGGCGGTGAAGTCAAAGGTATTGATGGTGGTGGCGTCAGATGTCTGAACGCATGAAGTGTCATTGTTGGGCCCAAGGTCTAATGAAGGGCTCTCCACAGGAGCTAGCTTAAAAGCCGTCGTATTGGGGGGCTTTTCGGCTAGTATGTATGTATATATATATATGTGTGTGTGTGTGTGTGTGTGTGTGTGTGTATGTGTGTGTGTGTGTATGTGTGTGTTTGTGTGTGCGTGTGCGTGTGTGTGTATGTGTGTGTTTGTGTGTGTGTGTGCGTGTGCGTGTGTGTGTGTGTGTGTGTATGTCTATGATTGTATGTAGGTATGTATGTATATATATATATATATATATATTATTAATAAATTATAGGGTGGCAAAGAAAATTTTAGAAATTTTATTTACCACCAGTGGCCTAGCGAGAGTAAAAACAGTCAATAGACTATGTATTATTCATTAGAAATGCAGAGACGCCTATAATAGGACATCTACTCGCTAGAAATAGCAGCAAAAATACTACATACCACAAAAGTTAGGGATAATTTCGAAAGGAAATGAAAAATAAAAACTTTTACCAATCTATATTCTGTACCATGGTTTCAAGTCAATTTTAGTAAGATAAAGATATAATCTTTATCTTACTAAAATTGACTTGAAACCATGGTACAGAATATAGATTGGTAAAAGTTTTTATTTTTCATTTCCTTTCGAAAACTAATATATATATATATATATATATATATATATATATATATATATATGGGGAGAGAGAGAGAGGGAGTTGTAGATGTATGGATATAAATTCAGATAGGTGATTTGAAGAATTTTTAAATAAATCTCCTGTACTTTATGATAAGGTACCAAGGTGGGAAACTGAGGAAGAAATTACTTACCTTTGACCGTCATAACAAACCTCAGCAAAGTTTCTATATGGTATTAAAGAACACATTTCTCATCATACACTCCATAGATGAATTCCCAAAACTTTTTTCACTATGCTGACTCACGATGAAAATAAAAACTGTTATCTCTCAGCTCAAAATATAACATTCAAAATATATCTATGGCATGATTTACATAAAGGATCTTTGTCCGTTTCGACAATGAGCAATTGTTTAATCAACTGAACTACTTATTAAATTAGCGTGTAAATAGATGATTATTCCAAATATATTTGTACTGTTTATGCAAACATCATGCAAAATCAATATGCCACTGTCTTATGAGAAGGCTAATTATTTGAGTTACCTGTACTGCCTGTCCAACGACCCCCATATATCTTCCGTCTGTCTCTTTTTTTTTTTTTTTTCACAATGTTTCGGTCGGTTTGAGACTTAGATAAAAGCCACTTGCCCAGAGTGTCACTGTTTATCGACCGGTCAACTTCAGAATTGTGAAGTGAACCTACTTAAGCATACGGTCAAGCCTGCATTCATCAATCATGATATAACTACAACGTAAATGAGATAAAGTAAATTATTAATCCATGCAACACACAAGGCAGTATTCAACAGAGTGCATATTTTCCTAGCTTGTTTTCGAAGTATTACTAAGTCTTGTATACGAAAACGTACATTGCTATCAAAAGAATTTATACGAGCAATATCAAGGTTTTAAGATATTCAGAAATGTTTCATTTAGTATCCAGCCACATACTGGTTACTAGCACAAACTCTGAGAAAGCAACTAACAAATAGGTAGGTTATTTCTTTAAAAATCCTAATTGCTTGTGTGTGGAATCATCAATCAGAAATTGTTTTGCGTGTGAATCAATTGTTTGTGTGTGAAAGCATCAATCAGAACGAAAATTATGAGTGAATTTTAACTAACCTCCAAGTATGGTTATATCAAAACACCTAAATATGTGATTTGATGCTCATCGTTTTTCAAATTAGTAGACCCTTTTATCATAGTCAAAACAATCGATAATCTGATTAATACTATATACAGCAGACAATTATAATACCAATTCAAGTCACGAATTTCTTGAAATGTTCAATATTGTGAACTACCAAAGCTATAGCAGTTTCCTTGATGCAGAATCTTTGTGACCGTATCGGTTCACATAGCCATTATCACTACAAAGATAAGTCGAATTTGGCACTCTCTTACATTACCCATTTTACCTCTACTCAAAACAAATTTTGCGGAAAGAAATCAATTAGTATGAATTGCTCTAAGAATGCAGTTCCTGTCTCCATCCAGGAACTTTAAATGAGGCTGAAACAGTTTTCCCTATCAGTTAAACATTTTTCAATTACTGTGGATATCTGTTCAAGGCAATTACCCAGTTCCATAAGAGGGAACTTTACATAATCGAATAGCGTGTTGGAAATAGAAGAGAGATCATCTTAAAACTCTGCCTACTGTCTTAAAGCAAGAATATATTGAGAAATACATGTTATTGAGTGAAAAAAGAACCGGGGTGATCACGATGCTCTAAAGTGAAACAACATTATCAACAATAGTAGCAATGGCAACAGTATCAAACACAGCTTTTGTTATAGGTAAATATAAAACGTTTTCCAATCAAGCTAATACTCTTAAAGATAAGTTCGAAGCCAGTTTAACCTTGGAATTTACTTCAGATTCTAACATCAATAACGAACAGCGTATCTTGATTTTTGAAAATGGCGGTCTCTGATAACGAATTGGAAACTTACGATAACAACGCTATCAAGTAATATATATTGAAAGAAATGACACTTCACTCAAAGTAAACATGTCTATTTATCAAAATACCTCGAAAAAGAGTGTTTGCTATAAATTCAATTTCCATTATCTTAGCTACATAAATATTTTCTATTGAGCAGTATTTAGTTAAAAACCATGTTTCGTAGAGCAAGCTTCAACTACAGGATCACTCAATCTCTAGAAACAACAACTAAATCTCTCTAAAATCATATACTAGATTTTTTTAAAATGATCAGGGACTTATATATTCTAAATACACTTAAAAATGTGGTATGCCCACAGTTGAAATGCATTTTCGACCATATGCCTGCTCGACTAAGGTTGCCCTTACTCTTTCAGTAGAAAGCAAATACCTATATTCTATAGCAAGCGCTACAGTTAACAGTAAGCATAGTAAGATTTTATCGATCATAATATAATCTCATACACAACACAAAGTCTTCATCCGTATTATAACTGGATTAATGTACTATTCTATGCTTTTTTTTCTAAAGAGATATAATTTTCCCTTTAAAATGATATGCAGTTGCTTAAAAATTAATTTTATTTTTATTTTAATATTTTAATAAAATTTACATATGAGGCAATGAAAGATCCATGACGAAACATGCAGCTACAATCAAAACAGTTGAACCATAACATCAACAGAAGAATCTTCTACAACAGCTGAACACTGCACAGATGAAAAGAGATTCGAGATTACTTGCTGGATGTGTGGTTGTAATTCAAAATAACGAAGCAAAATAACTGGGAATGACTTAAGGTTTGAAACTTTGGTGGTGGTGGTGGGGATTTGGTCAATAAAGGGAACCGTTTGACAGAGGAGATTGTATTCCAGTTAGAATGTTTTTCTATGTCGAAAGTGTTGGGACCATGACGTTGCTTCATCTGCAAAAAATAGCAGCTAAATTTTCCATGTCATTGTATACACCCAACCATCTTACAAACACGGTAACTAAAATCTATTTGAAACTACATCTGGAGAACGTTTTGCATATTAAAACAGATATGGTTTAGTCTTATGTAGTATATTAACTTGGAACATAGCCTAACTGACTATATTCTTGTAATTCAAAGACAAAACTCTTGCTTTAGAGATTTTGTCCTCTAATTGCCAGGACAAAAAGTAAAACAACAGGTAGTAAATGGATCCTCAGTGGAAATAAAATGTTATTCTACACAGAGCACAAGGATCAACATAATCATGGATGTGAGATTGTGTTGAGCAAAGAGGAAACACATGCGTCGAATGGAAGGTAACCTTTCAAGAACACAATTTGACAACACCTTTAATCAAGACTTTCAAATAGTTATCGTGATTGTCGATGCACTAAGTGAAATAGGTCCGATAATATCAGCTAATCTAAATTTCTAGGAAGTAAAGGCATTAAAAAGAGGAGTGAATCTGCTATTGAAAGCAAACTGGTGAAAGTAAAGGATTATTTCGATCATTATTTGGGTGATGAGTGTGAAAGGACGAAAACGAAGATGAGCTGGTTATATCTAGAACACTTTTGATCAGCGGTTTGCTTGGTTAGAACATTTGTGGGCTAAATAACAACAATAAAAACGGCGTCGACGACGATGGTGACGAGGATGGAAACAACAAAGAAAATCTAAATTGCTGATCATTCAGAATATCGATCGCTGTAGCTTTCTGTCACTTTGCTCATATTAAGTGAATCTCTTTGTTACATTATATATTGCAATGTTGTTCTTGTTGTCAACCATATATCAGAATATAGTTTGTTGCAAAATACTAACAAGTTTATCTGTCATACTAATATATTCGCTGTATTTCGATGTTTATTGCCGTTGACCAAAATTCCCGTTGAAAATCTTCATATGAATTTCTCTGTAATAAATATGCCATATCGCCAATTATGTCAAACAAAATGCACCACTGTTTCGCACGCTTAAACGAATTTGTACCACATCAATGTATTAGAAAATTGTTCAATGATTGATACACATGATCAGAAATTGTCAAAGACTTTACACTATTTTCAAGGGTGTCACATACCGGGAATCGATATATCTCGCTATATATATTGTACTGAGTCATACCGTTTACAATATTTTGATAATTTATTTGTTTTATCCACAAGTTACAACAAAAGCGGCCTAGCATTCAAAGTAGATGACATCATGCTTCACCACCTGAATCCACCTTTCTGCTAGCTCTTTGATCCTGCGCTGATACCAGTTCTTGTCCTTCGAGGCAAAGAACTTCTTCACTGAAGCATCCAATTCCTCTTGGTCGATGAAGAGTTGCGATCGCAGAAAGTGAGTAATTGATCGGAATAAGTAACAATCCGCGAGAGCTGGGTCCGAACTATATGCTCCGTATAACACCAGTTCGATTCCTTCAAGTTCTGGTAGTTTATTCCGGTATGACATCTTGCTTTGTCTTGCTGCAGAAGAGCTCGCTTTCTGTTAATCGATGCCTGGTATTTTTGCTGCTCAATGGCATACATCCGCTTCAGCTATTCAGTTTATAGGTTAGTATCGATGGTTCGACCGTCCGAAACGAACGCCCAGTGAATCATCTCTTCATAATTCCACCAGACGCGAAACATCACCTTTTGTCCGAAACGTTCATGTCTGACATCAAATTCCAGAAACTGGCATTTGCTTAACCACTGCTTATGCACGTTTGGACTGCAAAAAATATCCCTTTGCTCTGATCCATGGCTCCGTTCCTGCACTCTTGATTCATCAAGTCACACAAAGTGAAAGCTTCAGTGAATGAATTCTTTGTCTTGAAGGACAAGACGTGATCAGCATATGATCAAAGAACTAGCAGAAAGATGGTTTCAGACGCTGCAATGTGATGGCCTTCACTTTGAATGCTTAGCTGCTTTTGAGGTGTCTTCACCAATAAAGAATATAAGTTATCAAAATATTACAAAACTCTTGACTCAACACAATATTTCACTCTCATGTTGTATTTATCTATTAACCGATGTATTTAAGTAATATACATGCATGTCTATATATATATATATATATATATATATATATATATATATATATATATATATAGATATATATATATACGTGTGTGTGTGTGTGTGTGTGTATACATATATATACATATATATATATACATATATATATATACATATATATATAAATTTATACATATATATATATATATATATATATATATATATATATATATATATATATATATATACATATATATATATATATATATATATATATATATATATATATATATACATATATATATATATATATATATATATATATATATATATATATCTGTATATATATATATATATATATATATATATATATATATATATATATATATATATATATATATATATATATATATATATATACATGTATATATATATATATATATATATATATATATATATATATATATATATACGCGCAGGGACGGCTGTGTAGTACGAAGTTTCTTTACAAGTCATATACTTCCGGTTTCAGTCCTACTGTGTGTCGCCTTGGACAAGTGTCTTCTACTATAGCAAATTGTTTAGATGTAACTTTAGACCTTAATACATCAACCTATTCTCCCTTCCGTAAACTTAATGAATATCTGAAATATATAAACGTTAGATCAAACCATCATATATTATTACTTAATAGTATATTAAATAGTATATCTACTAGAGTATCTGAGCTATCTTATAATGAAGAAAGTTTTAATAATCACACTAATTATTACAACCAGGCTTTAGGTGCTAGTCGGTTCAAACGAAACATTAAATATATTAAGGATACTAAACTAAAGATTTACATAACACAAATGGAATTAACCAAAGTACATGTAATACTAAAATAAGAAATAAAGACAACCTCAACTATAAAAATAACACTCAATTAATACAAAATGAAGAAACTTCTATAAAATACAACAAAAAATGTGGAAAAAGTGATGATAGACAAAGAAATAAATATAGTAATAACAATAAACAGCAAAAATACACAAATCCTGAAATCACTATATAATTGTAATAAACTATATTATAAGAGTGGAAAGAGAGAAATCATTTGGTATAAACCTCCATTTTCATTAAATGTTAAGTGTTTAGCAACAAGTTTTTAATTATAGTTAAAAAAGCATCCCTAGTAATCATAAATATCACCACACACACACGCACACACATATATATATATATATATATATATATATATAGTGTTCCGTGAGAGTAAGAACAACAAAAAATTACTTCAGCTGGTGAGAGATGAATATCGTTTAATAAACACTGTATATATTTGTATATGCTACTAATAGTTTCATGCAGTCAAACTGACTCCGACAGGATTTTGTAAAATGTCTGGTGCCTCTTGTAAACATACCATATATATATATATATGCTATGTGGGTGAGATTTTCCCACATATCTGTATAAAACCTTGCTAACAGGCTCTTGTTTAGTATTTTCTTTATAATATATATTAAACGCTTTATCCGTGTAACTTGGCCTATATTTTGATTATATTATGATTAGAGATTCTAAAATAATTGTCCGATTCCGGCATGTGGTATCTAATTTATAAATCAATCCACCATGGAAAGTCAAACTAATCTGAAAACCCTGCTCTTTACAGCTGTTCTTTTTTATATTTCAACGGTTGATGTGTGATTTCCTATAAAAAGCCTCATGCTTTTAAAGTACTAAACAAACCAGTTGTATACATACATGCATACATACATACGTACATACATGAATACATACATACATACATACATGCATACATACATACATACATACATACATGCATGCATGCATGCATGTATACATACATACATACATACATACGCTCAGCAAACCTGAAAAAGACCATGCAGGAATATGTTTTCTGAAGATTTGAAAACAGTAATATTGACTTGAAGCGAAGCCTCTCTTTGACCAGTGACCGCTACATCACATCACACTTCCAAGGCTTTCAATTTGCAATACAAGAACAGGAGATGGTTACGAAATACCTAATATTCAAAAGAAATAGTGGAGCCCTTGGAGCTCCAAGCTGTGACAAAAAATGTAGATTATGTCAAATGTTTGTGGAAGGCATCTCATATGTGATTAGCAGCTGTCCAAAAATGTCCTGAAGATATCATTTGCCTATGCGACTCGACGTTGCTGCGAAAACAATATACAATGCAATTAGAATAAATGCAGACAATCCCCCTGTTATTAGATACATACACAAATATCAACACAAGGAATACTGGTGGAACATTCCTATCAAAACATCTGTCATGTGCAAGCATAACAGGCCGGATGTTTTTGTTTCGGATCGACAGATGTGGATATCGTTTGAATTTTCAAAGAGAAAAGGGATAACCATGGTCAACTACTTCGAATCTTCCAGTTTCTATATCCAGATTATAATTTCACATTTATACCAATAATAATTAGTGTACTTCGCTGTGACGATCAGAAAATGAAATCAACCAAATTAGCTCGCACATTATAAATGCATGCCGTAAGTGGGACTGTAAAAATATGCAAGCGTTTTCCCGTATAAAATGTGACATTGTTTTTGTTATCTACATTCCAACGATGAGGCTTTGTATATTTGTTGCAGACCATCCCCTTCCACTGAGGAAGAATTTAGATAATCAAAAATAGAAGAGGACATACATACATACCTACATACATACACACACACAAGTGTGTTTACGGACGTGTTGATTTACATATAAATAAATTGCTATGTAATTATTTCGAGTGACATTATGACGATTTACGTTGCACGTTAATTCAAAACTTGCTTTGCAAAATCGAATTCACACGCATTGCAATTTGCCACTAATACGTAAGTTCTCATGAATACATTTATATCGTTTACTAGCAGAGATACCCGGCGTTGCCCGTGTTACATGCAATTGAAAAATGAGACTTTTCTGTTATATTTTCTGTAAGGAACTGGAATACATATGATTCGAATTTCATCAAAATTGCACATGAGGGTTCTTTCCCTCTTTACACACCCTAAAAAAATTCTAATCATGAGACATGTATCCCATACTATTGATCTTTATGCGCATATTCCAAAATTTCAGTCTTCTGGAACCTTTAAAAAAGATTTCGCTCCTGCAAAATGGAGCTCATGGAGCTCTAAAATGTGGGAATGAAGGCCCCTATTGGGGGTGGGGGTGTTAATGTCAACCAGAGAAGTTGAATTATTGGGAATGTTTTTACTTGGGTCTTATAGTATGCCTGTATATATGTGAGAGTATAGTCTCACTTTAATAGTTTCAGTATGAAATTAAAAATATTAAAGTGAAAATATTTGAAATTACAGTAGCGACATGTTATTGTTTCACTTTTGACAGGTAATACTGAAATAGTGGAATAGTTTCAGTGTTAGAGTGAAAGTATCTGACATTACAGTAGAGTGATGTTATTGTTTCATTTTTGACACATAATACTGAAATAGTGGATGAGATAAGATATTGCTGTGGGCTCGAACTATGCAGGAAGTTAACATTTTTTTAGTCTAAGACATTACATGGACCTTAAAAGAATTTTGCTCCTGAAAAATGGAGCTCATGGAGCTGAAAATTGTGGGAGTTAAGGCCCCTATTGGTGATGGGTGTATTAATGTCAACCAGAGAAGTTTAATTCTTGGGAATCTTTTTAACTTGTGTGTAATATGTATTTTTGAATTTCTTTAAAATAGGAAATATATGTATGTTCACTGGGTTTGTAAAAGAGAGCAAAGCTACAGGAAAGCAAAAGACGAATGATCACGATAATCAGTCAGTTACCGTAGCCTAGTCGTTACTACTCCCCAATGTAGGATTCCTCACCATACAGGTGACAGGTACTGCTTTAAGATGCATTATGGATCTATAGCAATTGGAAGGGCATGACTCAATAGAAACAACAATGTGTGACGTTTGGAGTAAAGGGAAATGAAAGTGTCGCCTCTGGAGTTTGCAAATGACCACTCTACCGATAGGTAACTGGGCAGAAAATATTTACAATCAATAAATGTCTTAGAACAATCAGTCACTCATCTGGGAAGGCCTTGAAATCAATGTTACCAACTGGGGACTATATGTGTCGCAGTGGTAATAAAAAGACTCAAAGGAGGTCTGCAACGAAATAATTTTACTCATCACTTTGCAAGTGAATCAGTGGAGGCAAAGATGAGTCTCATTTACTTGACAATTTATGCACCACATTGCAGAAATCCCAATGTAAGTCTATCTGAAAGGATAGTCTTACACTGTTGTACCGTTGAATTACAAATAATGCTCATCTGTTATGTTCGGGTGACCCTATAGCTACCAATGGTACAACTGTATTCGTCTTTGCTTAGGAAAAATGACTAAATTGTGGGTGTGAAGTCCCCATGAAGGGGTCTTTGTAACTTCTAAGAAGAAAAAATTTTAGAAATATTACTTTATTTGTGTGTAATCTGTATGGTTAAAATTTCATCAACATCAAAAATATATGAATTTTCATGGGGGTTATGGCCATTATG
The DNA here is from genome assembly GCF_046866305.1 of Octopus bimaculoides. Taxonomy (NCBI): domain Eukaryota; kingdom Metazoa; phylum Mollusca; class Cephalopoda; order Octopoda; family Octopodidae; genus Octopus; species Octopus bimaculoides. The sequence continues at coordinate 146,237,303 of NC_142928.1, forward strand.
CATAGAATATAATTTCCAAATTTCTTAAAGATCCATTCAATACTTTTGACGTAGTTTTGGATAAGAAAACAAATGACTAATGTGTGTGTTTGTGTGCATATATATGTGTGTGTGTATTGGTGTATATATGTATAGATATCTGTATGCATTTATATATGTGTACATATTAGATGTACACCTATATATATACATCTACACATATGTATACATATACATGTATGCATATAGATCTATATCTATATCTATATCTATACATATACGTGTACATATACATGTATATGTATACATATACATCTCTCTCTCTCTTTCTCGCTCTCTCTCTTTCTCTCTCTCTCTCTGTATATATATATATATATATATATATATATATATATATATATATATATATATATATATATATACACCATTAAAGTGAAAGTATCTGTCATTACAGTATCGAAATGTGGTTGTTTCAGTTAGTGGAATAGTTTCATTTTTAAAGTGAAAGTATTTGACATGAGTGTTTTTGTTTCACTTTTGACACGTAATACTTAAATAGTGGAGGAGATATGATGTTGCTGTGGTCTCGAACTATGCAAGAAGTTAAAAAAAATTTTGACTAAAACACAACCGGAACCCTAAGTAAGACATGTGTAAAATTTGAATGAAATTGGTTGTGTAGTTCTCGAGTTTTAGGGGAACACACAAACATACACACAGACAGACAGACAGACAGACACACATTCTCATTTTTATATATATAGATTATATATCAATCAATCTATCTCATATCGATATTAAGAGTTGCGCAGGCTACATATATGTTGGATAACATATATCACATACACATTCATAGATATACACGCGTGCACACACATCTATGCATACAGACACATACACACATATGCATATGGGTTCGTGTATCAAGTGAAATATATTGATAGCTATTCTTTTACTCTTTTGTTTGTTTCAGTTAGTAGACTGCAGCCATACTGAAGCAGCACTTTCAAGAAATTTAGTCGAATGAATCGACCCAAGTATTTGCTTTTTTATTTTAAAGGGTAGTACTTATTCTATCGGTCTCTTTAACGGAACCGCTAACATGCGGGGATATAAACACATCAACAGCGGAGGTGAGGGACAAAGACAGAGACACACACAATCTATGTATACTTATATATATATATATATATATATATATATGTGTGTGTGTGTGTGTGTGTGTGTGTGTGTGTGTGTGTGTGTGTGTGTGTGTGTGTGTGTGTGTGTGTGTGTGTGTGTGTGTGTGTGTGTCTGTGTCTGTGTCTGTGTCTGTGTGTGTGTGTGTGTGTGTATGCATACTTGGGCAACTGTCTTCTACTATAGCCTCGGGTCGACCAAAGCCCTGTCAGTGGATTTGGTAGACGGAAACTGAAAGAAGCCCGTCATATATATATATATATATATTATATTATATTATATTATATTATATTATATCATTTACATATATATATATATATATATATATATATATATATATATCTATATATATATATACAAGAAATAAGGGCAGGGAATCGTCAATTAATAATAGAATTAATAATTAACAATTTTGCCAAGTAGTTCAGTATGAAAAAAACCTTTATCGGTAAGACCATTTATCATCATAAATATACAGGGATTAGCAGTTGAGTTGCTTCTCCAGCATACTGAAAATTTAGAAATAGCAGTCAAAGAACTACTGATTCTAAACTACAAATTTTTCTCTAAAACGGATGGCGATATTTATGGCACACATATGTGTGCCATAAATATCGCCATCCGTTTTAGAGAAAAATTTGTAGTATATATATATATATATATATACATAAATGCATATCCATATGCACACACACACACACACACACACATATATATATATATATATACATGTATACACATATGTAGATACGCACACATATATGTGTTGCGCGTGTGTGTGTGTGTGTGTGTGTGTGTGTGTGTGTGTGTGTGTGTGTGTGTGTGTGTGTGTGTGTGTGCAATTCTCCAAATAATAGTCTGCGCTCTTCTGTCATTTTAGGAAATCAGTATTTATTGCTTCTTCTAAGCATTATTTGTAGTGACCAACATCTAAATAAGTCAATGAATAGGTAAAGATAATCTCGGTTGATTCTTCAGAAGTAACAGTAAGACACCATGCTCTGGTGTGGAATTCGTGCCAAAATGGATTATTAATTCTCTTGTGTGTATTCTGTGAAAATCATATGTCAAACCTCAATGAGAAGTATCTGTCCTAACAGGCTATCAATGGCTTTTCAATTAGTTACCATTATCTTAGTATGTACTTGTATACGGATCTTTCAAAGAAAGAAAATATTCATGAGAATTCTTTAGTATACGATTCATGTCTACTTCTAATTAGTCCATTTTCTTTTCATTATCTCAGTCATACGTTTAAAGGAAGAAAATCTTTTGGAATTAGTCTCATTCTCTATCCTTTTTAAATGCAATCTCAGCTTATCTAACTGAGTGTTTGTCTATCTCTTCTCCTGTACACACAAACATACACACACATACACGCACATACACGCACTCACGCACACATACATACATACATACATACATATATATATATATATATATATATATATATGTGTGTGTGTGTGTGTGTGTGTGTGTAAGTATATATACACACATATATATATATATACATATATATATATATATATATATATATATATATATATATATATATATATATATATATATATATATATATATATATATATATATATATATATATTTGCATGCATGTATGTACGCAAGGTTAATCGATTTCTCTGTAAACCCGTACTATATATAAGCTGTTATTGCTGTTTGTTTTTAGCCACAAGTCTGCCGTATCGAAATAGGTATATCAACAACGGTATTTCAGCAGTGATAATCCTAATGATTTTCCAAGCAAAGTATACCCCATATTACTGTATTGAATATTTTGGAGTTTTCTTTATGAAGAAGAAACAGTGGGTATTATTTGAGAGGTGATTTAGAGCAACTATGTTGGAACACCTTCTTTGGTTCAACTATACATTAGCACTGCAATCTGGTGCTAGTAAATGAAAATGTTTCGTTGCTTAACCACACTGACATAAGACTCCATTTACAAAAAATAGTAGGGAAGCAGTGATTTAATAAAGATAGGAAAATCTGAGTTGAAGCAAAGAAAGAATCAAGATTAACTTGGCCACTGAGAAGATAAAAAATACAAATCCTCAACTTTGAAATGGGTTGGAAAATCAGGTTATAAACTCTTCATTAAGTTTTCGTGGAAGTGACTTACTAGTTGCAGTGGTGCAACGAAAACT
>NC_142928.1:146245625-146278125 GCF_046866305.1 Octopus bimaculoides
AATAAACAGACAAAATACATTCCCTAACACCCCTAAAAGCAACTTTCAAAAACTTCAGCTTTATTAACCTGAAAACCATTATAAACCAAAAAGCGTAAGTCCCACTTTATCTCATAATTCAAAAAGTAATATAATAATTCCTATTAATACAACTACAATTTATAAACTCTTAATCTTCTAACGTAATCATTACCATGTAACCGAATATGTCTCACCAACAATGATAACACTAAAGCAGCCCCCAAAACCCTAAAAACAACCATCACAATAATTAAATATAAATTCAAACTAATTATATCCAAAGAAAATATATACATATATATATATATATAAGAATATACAAGAATAAGGGCAGGGAATCGTCAATTAATAATAGAATTAATAATTAACAATTTTGCCAAGTAGTTCAGTATGAAAAAACCTTTATCGGTAAAACCATTTATCATCATAAATAGACAGGGATTAGCATTGAGTTGCTTCTCCAACATACTGAAAATTTAGAAACAGCAGTCAAAGATCTACTGATTCTAAACTACAAATTTTTCTCTAAACGGATGGCGATATATATATATATATATATATATATATATATATATATATATATATATATATATATATATATATATATAATATGGGGGGAGCACACTGGTGATCTAAACGAATAGGTACGCTGTGTAAGTGCTATAATTGGTCATCCGTTAGTTTCCAAGTTCACAGCTGAGGCTGGAACTAGGGATCCGTAGTAGGGTTTCGAGTTAGCAGCTGTTTATGAGAGGGAAAAGGACAATAACAATCTTTTGTTTTCCTTTTTCCTTTAGTATGCATATATATATATATATGTGTATGTGTGTGCGTGTGTGTATGTGTGTTTGTGTGTGTGTGTGCGTGTGTGTTTGTGTGTTTGTGTGTGTGTGTGTGTGTGTGTTTGTCTGTGAGTATATATATGCATACTAGAACTAAAAAGCAAACGAAGTATGAAACCATAATAATCCGCCCAATCATTTCATGTGGTTACTCAAAAGGAAAACTCCTAGTTCAAGTCAAAACAAAAAATACACTAACCAAAAGCCAAAAACAAAATTGCCCTAAAAAACTTAACCCTATGCATCCCCTAATTTGTAAAAAGAAAAAAGACATACAATCAAAACAATAACAGTTATTGCCAAACTAACAACTCCCCGGTAACTTATTTGGAATTTACCGTAAAATAGCATACGCAAAAAAAAAAAACACACTCAGGCTTAATATGAATAGGACTAACTAAAGGATATTTAGGAATAAAATTCTCTCTGTTCCCCAGAATATTTAGGAAACAAACTTAATTCAACTAACGCAAATAATATTAAAAGAAAACCCAATACGTCTCTATATGTATGATGATGAAAAGTATTTTTCCAAATCACTATTTAATCCTAATGGATTACTTGAACCACCTTTAAAATAAGTAAACCTACAATAATAAAAGGAAATAAAAATTGAAAACAAAAATCGACTTCAGTTAGCATTATCAGAAAAAAAAACCCCTTCAAATTCAATAAACCAACACCTTCCCAATACAAGGAGCCACTGAAACCAAATTAGTAATAACTGTAGCTCTCCAAAAAGACATTTGACCTTAAGGTAATACATATCTAATCTAACCAGTTAATATAACCAAAATATATAAAAAAATCCCCGACATTTCAAGTATAAAGATATGTAAACTATAATATAATCCACGACCAATATGTACATCTAAACAAATATTAAAAAAAAAAGAATTATTGCCCCACTTAGACATTTTCAGAAAACATGGACATGTGAATGTTAAAATGTAGTCACTATTTATGACTCAAGTATTACGTCATATGATGCAAAGGAAAAGAGTGAACGTATTAATCAAATGTTTCTTTGACTGAGAATTATTTTATTGGACTCTGAGTGGGGATTAAAATGCAATATTAAGTCAACCACGGAGGAATTTTAAATCAGAACAAAAAAAGTTACATGAGTTATTCCTACAACCTTCTGGCAGTATAGAAAGTATATTGAAAATATAATTCTATTTCAGATCTAAGTAACGAGATAATTCATATGAAAATATTGACCAAAAAGTAAATAGATAAAAAGAGACGGAAAAAGAAATAATAATAAATGTAAAATAACTTTTTAAAAATAGATTTTACGTCAAAACAGAAAGAAAAAGAGAAATGAATAGAAATGTTTGAATAAAACGTTTGTGCCGTTTTTTTAAAGTTGGTAAATTAATAGAATTAGAACACTTGGGGAAAATATAGTTGAATGATATATCGAATAAGATATAAATTACGTTCGTAGAAAATACTAAATGGAATGTGCAATGAGATATATCCAGCGAAATTGATATTAAAATTTGTAAAGAGTTCTTGTTCCTCATAGGAATAAGGATTAATGATGTATAATCGATTAAATCTAATCCAATATGTATTATATAGATCGCAGAATGACGGAAAAAATTGTCGATTATAAAGGTATTTGGCATCCTGAAGTGTTGGAGACATGTATTACATAACATTATTTTGTGCATCAAATATGCGTTCGTTGACTGTTCTGGAATTATGCAATCGTTACTAACTACATGGACAACAGGAAGGAGCAACTCAATTTGGAAGCCAATAGGGAAGCTTTTATATGGTTGCTCAATCTGTTAGAAATAACAGTCAAATGTTTTTAAAATTATATTCTACCCCGTCTTTACAGGAAGGGAAAGAAATATTGAATAATGTTGTCTTAAATACAAAGTGTCTGGAAAAAAGTGAGATGGTCATGACCGAAATGACTTTTATTGAAGATCTTCTGGCTCTGTTCTAAAATGCAGCTAAACGACAACATGAATTCGATATGGTATCGGTGGAAAATCATTATCTACATTTATGTTCACTAATTTTTATTTCATTACATAATTCTAAACTTAATATGTCATTCGGTTCATCACCACAGCATGGTACATGGGTTGCCTTTAGAGGAGATTATTTTGTTGTGAGCATTCGAACCTGGTCTCCACTTTGAGGGATCCTTGGCCTCACTCACATCTGCTAGTAACGGAAGCCCTCTAAAGGGTCATTGGCACTGCGTTTCAGCCTAACTAGATGATAAAGAAATGTCTACTATACTGAGCTCTTGCTTTTTTATATTAATCTACAATGTTATATGGCATTGGTGCACTATGACTATTCATATCAGTAACATTGGTTGGTGAATAATGGCCTGCGTTCACTGGAATTCATAGGAAATGTTAAGCAAAAATGTGATATATTCGTCTATGGGAAAAAGAAACAGGGACTAACATTTCTAATAGGGACTTTAGGTGGTCGAAAAGAACCTATCCGCTAAAAAAGGCACCCAGAGTGTTGTTCGAGCGATATCAAGGAATGAACTGGAGAGAAGATAGTGGAAAACATTAAGCGAGCTAATGGGAAAAATGAAGGGGAAACGTTACATTTCTTGTATAACTTCCTGGGCTGGAAACGAGAGATCATCGGAGAAAATGCTTTGCGGTGTTTTCTTTCCGTTGTTTAATCAGGAAGAAAAATAATACTGATTACCTTCTTTAGGGTTGACGACTGGTGACAAGAGAAAGGATCATCATTTTAAACTGGAGACCTAACCAAGATGTTTGCGACGGAGTGTATTCCTCCGCTAAATGCAGCCACATCCTAGGGAGTGATTTTAATTAAGAGAAAGATTAAGTCTACCCTCTCAGGGTGAATGAAGAATAGAAAGAACTGACAAATATTGCATGGTAGTGGAGGCGTAATGGCCCAGTGGTTAGGGCTGCGGACTCGCGGTCATAGGATCGCGGTTTCGATTCCCAGACCGGGCGTTGTGAGTGTTTATTGAGCAAAAACACCTAAAGCTCCACGAGGCTCCGGCAGGGGATGGTGACGAATTCTGCTATACTCTTCCACCACAACTTTCTTTCACTCTTACTTCCCGTTTCTGTTGTGCCTGTAATTCAAAGGGTCAGCCTTGTCACACTGTGTCACGCTGAATATCCCCGAGAACTACATTAAGGGTACACGTGTCTGTGGAGTGCTCAGCCACTTGCACGTTCATTTCATGAGCAAGATGTTCCGTTGATCGGATCAACTGGAACCCTCGACGTCGTAAGCGACGGAGAGTCAACAATATATTAATATTGCATGGTATCTTGTCTGATGTTCTACTAATTCTTCAATCCCAAAGGTATCTAATGAAACTAAGATTCAGGACACAAAGAACTAGAAGAAACACTACAAAGCATTTTCTTCGACTCTCTACTGACTCTATTGACGCTGTAAATTCAACTTATGCGCATGCGTAGATCTGTGTGTGTTTGTGTGTGTATATGTGTGTATGTGTGTGTGTCTGTGTGTGTCTGTGTGTGTGTGTGTGTTTGTGTGTGTGTGTGTCTGTGTGTGTGTGTATGTGTGTGTGTGTGTGTGTGTGTGTGTGTGTGTGTGTGTGTGTGTGTGTGTGTGTGTGTAAGCATGTTCGCATATGAGTTTATGTGTATGTTTTGTGAATCCTTGTCTGAAGTGAGTGAATAGAAACCATGCTTCAAGCAAGGAAGACTTCTTGCTTTTCAATAAGCACTCCTCCATTATATCCCGGGCTTTAAATTCAGACTCCACAATCAGCCGAGGTCAACTTTGTTGTTTATTCTCTCGGACTCACTTAATGAAAGAAACCTACAGGGAGGTGGATTGACAGAATTGTTACTTCTCTGAGCAGAATTCAATGTTTTGCTGTAGTTTTTCTAGGTTTTATAACCTTCTAAATACCCAGACATTCTGTATCTAAACAGGTCAGATTCTGATTGGCAATAAAGTGTCGTAAAATATTTAAAAAATAGCCGAGAAAAGGGCAGCAGGAAACATTCTATGCCAACCACATAGAGCTTTTTAAAGTTATCAATACTCATCATGGGACATGATAGCAGAAGAGAAGTAAAGCAATGATACATTGCCAAACTGCTCTTGTTAGGCATTTTGAACCCTTGCATCTCTCCGGCAATAAAATACACGCCGAATATTTGATAAATAGTGCTGAAGACCTGCTGCAATATGCCGCGAAAGATATGAGTGTAAATGCAGATGAAATGATGGGCTAGTAAGAGTTTAACCAAAAAGCTGAGGAGAAGGAGAAAGAAGACCTTCATGAAATGAGAATGCATGGACTCTTTGAAGGGAATATACAGGACGTTAAGCATAATACAGCATCGTGGGCATAGCTTGAGCGAGGTCATTTGAAGCGTACCACCGAAAGCCTTTCAAGTCAGTAAAGTATAACGTCTATAAAGCTTCTGATACCCAGAAACGCAGACTTTGTGGAAAGAGTGTGGAAAATGTGACCCACTTGGTAAGTGAATGTGAGAGCCTTGCACAAAACGTATACAAACGCCGCTACGATAAAGTGCGTGTGCATCTACATTGGCTCTTATGCCGTAAATACCAGTATGAAGTAACAGAGAACTGGTATGAGCATGTACCAAGTAAAGATAAGCAGGAGGATGGAAAAGTAATGATACTCTGGGACTATGATCTTCAGTTGGACTGTGTAATCGAACACGGTCAGCCAGATATTGTCATATTGAATAAGAGAGACATATACTGTCAGAACATTGATGTAGCCATACAAAATGACATGAATGTTGTGAGTAAAGAGGTTGAAAAATATCACTCCGAATTGAAAGTGGAAATGACAGGACTGTATGGAATGCGAGTAATGTAAAAGTGATACCAGTGGTGATCGGAGCGTTGGGTTCAATCCCATTGAAACTTCAAGTCTTCTTAAGGCAACTCGAAATCCCGTACAAGACTGATGTCTTGCTAAGAGCAGACTCATTGGGCACCGCGCACATCGTAAGAAAATTATTATCTATCTGAGGTCCTTGTTGTGACTTGACAGATGACTAAAAACTCCGGTGCATTTTTTCTTACACTGTGTTACGAAGGAACGATAATAATGATATAAAGGGACAATGACTAAAATCTGGGCGGAGGGGAGCCAGTCGATTAGATCGTCCCCATTAATTTATCGAACCCGGAATGATGAAAGGCAAAGTGGACTTGAGCGGAATTTGAACTCAGAACCTAGAGACGAGTGAACTATCGCTAAGCATTTCTTTCAGCGTGCTAACGATTCTGCCATCTCACCGCCTTATTATTAATGGGCAGCCATTTTGTGGGAGGGGATAAGTCGATTACATCGACCTCAATACTGAAATTAATTTATCTAACCCGAAAAGATGAAAGGCAAATTCGACCTCGGTAGAATTTAAACTAGCGACAAACTAAATACTGCTAAACGTCGTCTAGCGTGCCAACGATTTTGCCAGCGCGCCGCCTTAATAATAATAATTAGAAGTTTCTCAAATTTTGCCACAAGGGCAGCTTGTGGGGAGCTGTTCAAGTGGTACTTATTTTATCGACCCCGAAAGTATGAACGGTAAAGTCGTCCTCGGAAGGATTTGCTCTCAGAACGTAGCGACGGGCGAAATACCGCTAAGTATTTCCTCCAGGGTACAAACGATTCTGCCAACTCACCGCCTTAGTATTATTATTACTAATAATAATAATCCTTTCTACCATAGACACAAGGCCTGAAATTTGGGGGCAGTGGATAAGTCGATCACATTGACCTCAGTACTTGACTGGTATTTAATCTCTCGAACCTGAAAGGATGAAAGGCAAAGTCGACCTCGACGGAATTTGAATTAGCGGCTGACTAAACACCGCTAAACATTTCGTCCGGCGTGCTAACGATTCTGCCAGCTCGCCGCATTAATAATAATAATAATAATAATAATAATAATAATAATAATAATAATAATAATAATAATAATAATAATAATAGTAGTAGTAATAAAAATAATAATAATAATAATCATAACGATAACAACAACAACGACAATAATAATAATAATAACAACAACAATAATAATAATAATAATAATAATAATAATAATAATAATAATAATAATAATAATGATAATAATAATAATAATATTAATAAGAGGAGGAGGAAACTGGAAAAATGGGGCAAAGATCGACCGAGAAAAATTAGAAAAGAAAAATAAATTACAGAAGAATGGATTTGATGCATGTCAAAAAACCAGAAGATCAGATGATTTGTGAACAGAAATAAACAGATCAAGAACAGATTGTTCAAAAATAACCCGAAGCAATTGTTTTGAACGTTAGAAGGAGAAAATAGGGGAAATGTTGCTGCAGATAGAAATCAAACCAACGAGTTCTGAAGCGGATCATGGGGAAACAATGTGTTACATAAAAGGGATGCATGTGAATAGGAACTATCAAGACAGAATAACAAGGAGGAAAGAAACAAAGGAATATTGTCATAAGCACAGTTTACGTGAAAGAACAAGAGGGTAAAGTGCTTAACTGGAACCGACCCCAGCCCCAGACCAGATGGGATTCATGGCTTTTGGCTGAAGAGCTACCACGCGGTGTATGAAAGACTAACAGCCCAGTTGAGTATGTCCAAAAGGTACAGTCCCCACAAAGATGGTGACTAGTAGGAAAACACTTATAATGAAAGAAAGGAGAATATTGTAGGAAACTATCGTCCCATAGCATGCCTAAACATAATCTGGAAGATACTCACTGGAATATGTGCAGCAAAGACATACACTTTCCTGGCACAGGAAGAAATACTACCAAGGGAACATAAAGGATGTAGGAAGAGTTCTCGGGGCACCAAGGATCAACTGATCATCAATAATACAGTTTTGAGGCATTGTAAAAAACATCATACAAACATGTCTATGGCTTGGATTGACTTTAAGAATGCCTCATTCTTGGACTGTTGAATGCCTGCAGATGGTTGGTGTTGCTGACAATATCACGAATTTTCTGATGCATAGCATGAAAGAGTAGAAAACCAGATTGTTCTCAAGTAATGTACTCTTGGAGAAGTTAATATTAAAAGGGGCATCTTCCATGGTGACTCGTTTTCTCCGTTACTATTCGTAATTGCGCGAATACCCATAACAATGACACTTAGGAAAGTTAAGATGGGTTACCGACGTGGGAAGAGCTATCTTCTGTTTATGGATGACCTGAAATTGTTTGTGAAATCTGAAAACTAGATAGATTCCTTAACCAAAACAGTCCAGAAGTGTCGTAGGGACATCGATATGGAATTTGAGATTACCAAATGCTCAGTACTTAATATGAAAAGAGGGAAGAAAGCAGCCTGCAGGGGATTGCAGTTAGCCTCAGGAGATACCATGGGTGAACCCGATGATAGTGGGTATAGATATTTAGGGATTTTGGAGCTAAATGACATTCTACGCGGAGAACGGAAAGTCAAGGTCAGCATGGCGTATCAAAAAATGGTGAAAATGGTGTGAATCCAACCTCAATGCCAAAAATATGATTACCACAATGAATATCTGGGCAGTTGCAGTGGTCATATATAGTGCCTCCATCCTCAAATGGACTAAGGAGGAAATATCAACACTGGATAGAAGGACGAGAAAGTTGATGATGCTGCATTGGGCGCTACACCCTAAAGCAAACGTAAACAGACTGTATATGAAAAGAAAGAATTGTTGCAGAGGACTAATTAGTATAGTTTGAAAGGAATACACAGGACGTTAAGCATAATACAGAATCGTGGCTATAGCTTGTGCGAGGTCATTTGAAGCGTACCACCGAAAGCCTGATCATTGCTGCACAAGACCAGTTTCTCGCTATTAAGTAAGCGAAGTATAACATCTATAAAACGTCTGGCACCAAGAAATGCAGATTCAGTGGAAATAGTGTGGAAAATGTGGCCCACTTGGTAAGTGGATGTGAGAGGTTGCAGAAAACGTATACAAACGCCGCCACGATAAAGTGTGTGTGTATCTTCATTGGTTGTTATGCCGTAAATACCAATATGAAGTAACAGAGAACTGGTATGAACATGTACCAACTAAAGTTATGTAGGAGGATAGAAAAGTAACGATACTCTGGGACTATGATTTTCAGACGGATCGTGAAATCGAACACGTTCAGCCGGATATTGTCATATTGAATAAGAGAGACAAATACAGTCAGATTATTGATGTAGCCATACCAAATGACATGAATGTGTGAGTAAAGAGGTTGAAAAATATCACCAAGTACTCCGAATTGAAAGTAGTGATGGCAAGACTGTGTGTAATGCGAGAGGGTAATGTAAAAGCGATACCAGCGGTGATCGGAGCGTTGAGCTCAATCCCATTGAAACTTCAAGTCTTTTTAAGGCAACTCGAATCCCATCTTGCAAAAAGCAGACTTATTGGGCACCGCGCACATCTTAAGGAAATTATTATCAGTGTGAGGTCCTTGTTGTGACTTGACAGATGACTAGATTCGAGTTTATTTTTACCTACACTGTATTTTACGAAGGAATAATAATAATAATAATAATAATAATAATAATAATAATAATAATAATAATAATAATAATAATAATGACAGCGAAACGGGCTGATTACTACCTAGCTCAGATGCCAGGAAACCCCAAAATGGCTGAAGTTCAAAAGATAGTGCTCATGGGAACTGCCCATATCCTACGTAAAATACTGTCTATGTGATCTCAAATTTTAAAGCAAACACAATTTTCTTATGGTTTCTTAAACATTCACTTGAACAAAACTGTACAAATCCAAATATATGGTGCCCTAGGCATAAGACCTACATGAACTTCTAACTTGTTGTCTCTTGAGGTCTCTGGGTGAGACTTGGATCCAACTTGTACAAATGCAAAACAAAAGTCAAACATAATAATAATAATAATAATAATAATAATAATAATAATAATAATAATAATAATAATAATAACAACAACAACAACAACAACAACAACAACAACAACAACAGCAACAATAATAATAATAATAATAAAAATAATAATAATAATAACAATAATATGTGATCCTGAGACAGCATTATTGGGTACAGCTCGCATTCTAAGGAGAGTATTGTCTCTTTGAGTGACAAGAGCAGGCAATACTTGAAACCTTTGGTGATTTCTTATTGCCTGCTTCCAAGTAAAGAATAACTGGTAATTAAGAACTATCTGAGGGTCTTTCAGAATAATAATAATAATCATAATAATAATAATAATAATAATAATAATAATAATAATAATAATAATAATAATAATAATAAGGATCTTTTCCTTTTGAACAGCAGGTCGAGAAATTAATCTTTTGTAATTAAACACTTTCAAACTTCGGACACTGTTAGAATGTGTCATATAAAACATCTTTTGCTCTTAGTGTTGTTGAGAAAAGTTTATATTATCAAAGTTATTTCGTGTTAAAGTAGTCGTATTTCAGTAAATTGAACCTATCAATGACGTGTATTCAGCTGAATAAAATTGCTGCCGTTGTTTGTCAACAATAACTTCCGGCGGTGTATATTTCGTTTGTCACTGTTATTTATGACATATTTCATCTCAAGTTACGTTCGTATGATTAAACGAGTGTATCTGAAGAATGTTTACTCTAGTTAGTTACAAAAAATTAATTTCTCGATCTGCCGTTCAAAGGGTAAAGATCCAATAATAATAATAATAATAATAATAATAATAATAATAATCCTTTCCCCTATAGGTAAAAGGCCTGAAATTTGAGGGAGGGGGCTTGTCGATTATATCGACCCTGGTGTTTTTTCATCGACACCGAAAAGATAAAAAGAAAAGTGGACCTCTGTGGAACTTGAACGCAGAACGCAAAGACAGACGAAATGATACTAAGCACATTTTGCCCGGCGTTCTAACGATTTGGCCAAGATACCTCCCTGAACTACTGGAGGCGGTGACATGAAAAGCTTTTGCAGTTTTGTTGCTGACGGTGGTGAGTAATTGTTGTACTGTTTTAACACTCCTAGATTCTTTATTGTTATTCGCGGGTTTTTTTTGGGTTTTTTTTTATTTTGATCTTGGGCAAACACAAATAAACCACTTGTTCACATACCAAACCAACATTCAGCATCCAACATCCTTTCAACCACCAGCTTATCTCAACCATCTTTGATTTATTTAACTTGCATCTTATGATGATGATGCAAGAGCCGTTGCTGCTGCTGCTTCTACTACTACTACTGCTGCTACTACAACTACTACTACTACTACTACTACTACTACCACAACCACTACTACTACTACTACTACTACTACTATTACTAATACTACTACCACCACTACTACTACTACTACTACTACCACAACCACTACTACTACTACTACTACTAATACTACTACCACCACTACTACTACTACTACTGCTGCTACTACAACTACTACTACTACTACTACCACAACCACTACTACTACTACTACTACTACTACTACCACCACCACCACCACTACTACTACTACTACTACTACTACTACTACTACTACTACCACAACCACCACTACTACTACTACTACTACTACTACTACTACTACTACTACTAATATTACTACCACAACCACTACTACTACTACTACTACCAACACCAACACCACCAATAACAACACCCACTACCGATCTCGTTGACATCTCTATTACAGTCAGCTGTATACCTAGCCCTTCCCTGCGGATGTTCTTGCGGATAGGAGTGCTTTAGCTGAAGTGTTGTAATTTCAGCGAAACAAGTACTATCCGCAATGAAGTATACATACTGAAGGGCTGTATATCTAGGTGGTTCATTCAATATTTTTTTGCTACAGATATACGTTTCTAGGAAAGCACCCCCCCCCCCCTCACGACCGAAATCTATGTGCACTGGTCAACTGGTAAACGCATATATGTAACTGCGAACTTAAATGTTGCGAATGCACAAACAGTCTAAGGCGATAAGCTGGCAGAATCGTTGCACGCCGGGCAAAATGTTTAGCGTTATTTCGTCCGTTTTTATGATCTGAGTTTAAATTCTGCCAGTGTCTTTCATCCTTTGGGAGCCGATAAAATAATGAACGGTTGAACACAGGAGTTGTTGTAATCGGCTTACCTACTTCCCAAAATTTGAAACCAATATTACACAAACGGTGGGTGGTGGATTGGATGAATCGTTAAAGTGTTGGAAAAAATACCTTTAGGATATTTGTTCCAGTTCTTTATATTATAAGTTCAAATCCCGCCGAAGTGAATTTTACCTTTCATCCTTTCGACGTCGAAAAATCAACTACCGCTGAAGTATTGGTGTTCATAGTGTCCATTAACACCTTCTCGCTAAATTTCTGGTGTTGTGCCTATGTTAGAAACAATGAAGGGCGTTGGATAGAGAGAATCATTAAAACATTAGTCAAAATACTGCGGTGTTTCGTTACGGTTCTTTACGCTCTGAGTTCAAATCAAACTGAGGCCAAAGTTTGCCTTTCGACGCTCAAGTGTCGATAAAAGAAAGTACCAGTCAAATACCGCCCTTCAACATTTTAGGTCTTGTGCGTATATTCGAAACACTTTCATGTACGCAGTGCGATTCGGCCATGATACAACCGAAGCAAAGAGCAATTCTTCATGTGGGCCCCATTAATAACGATATACCTTGACTTATGCAGTATCAGAAACCATATGAACAGACGTTATTGCTCATCTTGCTTTTATTGCAGCTTTTCTTGATATTAACGTCTATATTATTTTTGTTATTATTATTGTTGTTATCGTAAAGTCAGCGAACTGACAGAATCGTTTGCACGCAAGGCGAAATGCTTACCAGAATTTCGTTTGCCGCAACGTTTTGCGTTCAAATTCCGCCGAGGTCGACTTTGCCTTTCATCCTTTCAGGGTCGATGAATTAAGTACCACTGAAACACTTGGGTCGCTGAAATCAATTATCTTTCTAGCCAACATTTCAGGCTTTGTGCCTATAGTTGAAAGAATCATTAGCACGCCAAACAAAATGATTAACGGTATTTCACCTATCTGTATGTTCAGAGTTCAAATTCCGCAGAGGTTAGCTTTTGCTCAACATCCTTTCAGGGTCGATAAATTAAGTGACAGTGAAACACTTGGGTCGACGAAATCAATTATCTTACTCCCCAAAATTTCAGGCCTTGTGCCTATATTAGAAAGAATCGTTAGCACGCCAAACAAAATGCTTAACGTTATTTCACCTGTCTTTACGTTCAGTGTTCAAATTCAACCGAGGTCGACTTTTGCTCATCATCATTTCAGGGTCGATAAATTAATTACCAGTGAAATATTTGGGTCGATAAGTCAAATATCTTTCTCCTACAAATTTCAGGCCTTGTGCCTATAGTAGAAAGGATCGTTAGCACGCCAAACAAAATGCTTAATGGTATTTCACATGTCTTTATGTTAAGATTTCATATTCCGCAGAGGTCGGATTGTGCTCTTCATCATTTCAGGGCCGGTAAATTAAGTACCAGTGAAACACTTGGGTCGATGAAATCAATTATTTTTCTCCCTAAATTTCAGGCCTTGTGCCTATAGTAGAAAGGAACGTTAGCACCTGAAACAAAATGCTTAACGGTATTTCACCTGTCTTTACGTTCAGAGTTCGAATTCAGCCGAGGTCGACTTTTGCTCTTTATACTTTCAGGGTGGATAAATTATTTACCAGTGAAACACTTGGATCGATGAAATCAATTATCTTTTTGCCCCAAATTTCAGGCCTTGTGCCTATAGTAGAAAGGATCGTTAGCACGCCAAACAAAATGCTTAACGGTATTTCACCTGTCTTTACGTTCACATTTCACATTCCGCAGAGTTCGAATTTTGCTCTTCATCATTTCAGGGCCGGTAAATTAAGTACCAATGAAACACTTGGGTCGATGAAATCAATTATCTTTCTCCCCAAATTTCAGGCCTTGTGCTTATAGTAGAAAGGATCGTTAGCACCTGAAACAAAATGCTTAACGGTATTTCACCTGTCTTTATGTTCAGAGTTCAAATCCCGCCGAGGTCGACTTTTGCTCTTTATACTTTCAGGGTGGATAAATTATTTACCAGTGAAACACTTGGATCGATGAAATCAATTATCTTTCTGCCCCAAATTTCAGGCCTTGTGCCTATAGTAGAAAGAATCGTTATCGCGCCAAATAAAATGCTTAACGGTATTTCACCTGTATTTACGTTCAGAGTTCAAATTCAGGCGAGGTCGACTTTTGCTCTTCAGGCCTTGTGCCTATAGTAGAAAGAATCGTTAGCACGCCAAACAAGATGCTTAACGTTATTTCTCCTATCTTTATGTTCAGAGTTCAAATTCCGCAGACGTCTACATTTGCACGTCATCCTTTCAGAGACGATATATTAAGTACCAGTGAAATACTTGGGTCGATGACATCAAATATCTTTCTCCCCAAATTTCAGGCCTTGTGCCTATAGTAGAAAGGATCGTTATCACGCGAAACAAGATGCTTAATGGTAGTTCACCTGTGTTTATGTTTAGAGTTCAAATTCCGCATAGGTCGACTTTTGCACTTCATCATTTCAGGGTCGGTAAATTAAGTACCAGTGAAACCCTTTGGTCGATGAAATCAATTATCATTCTCCACCAAATTTCAGGCAGAGGTCGACTTTTACTCTTTATCCTTTCAGGATCGATTAAGTAAATACCAGTGAAATACTTGGGTCGATGAAATCAATTATCTTTATCCACCAAATTTCAGGTCTTGTGCCTATTGTAGAAAGAATCGTTAGCACGCCAAATAATATGCTTAACGGTATTTCACCTGTATGTATGTTCAGAGTTCAAATTCCGCAGAGGTCGACTCTTATTCTGTATCCTTTCAGTGTCCATAAATGAAGTATGAGTGAAAGATTTGTGTCGATGAAATCAATTATTTTTCTCCCCTAAATTTCAGGCCTTGTGCTTATAATACATAGAATCGTTAGCGCGCCAAACAAAATGCTTAACGGTATTTCACCTATCTTTATGATCAGAGTTCACATTCCGCATAGGTCGACTATTGCTCTTCATCTTTTCAGGATCGATAAATTAAGTACCAGTGAAACACTTGGGTCGTTGAAATCATTTATCTTTCTAACCCAAATTTCAGGACTTGTGCCTTTCTTAGAAAGAATCGTTAGTACGTCAAACAATATGCTTAACTGTATTTCACCTGTCTCTATGTTCAGATTTCAAATACCGCAGATGTCGACTTTTGTTCTTCACCCTTTCAGGGTCGATAAATTAAGTACCAGTGAAACACTTGGGTCGACGAAATCAATTATCTTTTTCCCCCATAGTTCAGGCCTTGTGCCTATATTAGAAAGAATCGTTAGCACGCTAAATTAAATGCTTGACGATATTTCATCTGTCATTATGTTCAGAGTTCAAATTCCGCCGAGGTCGACCTTTGATCTTCACCCTTTCAGGGTCGATAAATGAAGTACGAGTGAAACACTTGTGTCGATTAAATAAATACTCTTTCTCCCCGAAATTTTTGGCCTTGTGCCTATATTAGAATGGATCGTTAACAAGTCAAACAAAATGCTTAAATGTATTTCACCTGTCTCTATGTTCAGAGTTCAAATACCGCAGGTGTCCACTTTTGATCTTCCTCCTTTCAGGGACGGTAAATTAAGTACCAGTGAAACACTTGGGTTGATGAAATCAATAATCTTTCTCCCCAAAATTTTAGGCCTTGTGCCTATATTAGAAAGAATCCTTAGCACGCCAAACAAAATGCTTAACGGTATTTCACCTGTCTGTGTGTTCAGAGTTCAAATTCCGAACAGGTCGACTTTTGCTCTTTATCCTTTTCGGGTCGATAAATTAAGTACCAGTGAAACACTTGGGTCGATGAAATCAATTATCTTTCTCCCCCAAATTTCAGGCCTTGTGCCTATAGTAGAAAGGATCGTTAGCACGCGAAACAAGATGCTTAACGGTAGTTCACCTGTCTTTATGTTCAGAGTTCAAATTCCGCAGAGTTCGACTTTTGCTCTTCATCTTTTCAGGATCGATAAATTAAGTACCAGTGAAACACTTGGGTCGATGAAATCAATAATCATTCTCCCCCAAATTTCAGGCCTTGTGCCTATAATAGAAAGAATCGTTAGCACAAAATACTTAACGGTATTTCACCTGTCTGTATGTTCAGAGTTCAAATTCCGAAGACGTCGACTTTTGCACTTCATATTTTCAGGGTCGATAAATTAAGTACCAGTGAAACACTTGGGTCGATGAAATCAATTATTTTTCTCCCCTAAATTTCAGGCCTTGTGCCTATATTTGAAAGAATCGTTAGCACGCCAAAAATAATGCTTAACGGTATTTCACCTGTCTGTATGTCCAGAGTTCATATTCCGCCGGGGTCGACTTTTGCTCTTCTTCCTTTCAGGGTCGGTAAATTAAGTACCAGTAAAACACTTGGGTCGATAAAATCAATTATCTTTCTGCCCCAAATTTCAGGCCTTGTGCCTATAGTTGAAAGACTTGTTATCACGCCAAATAAAATGCTTAGCGGTATTTCGTCTGCCGTTACGTTCTGAGTTCAAATTCCGCCGAGGTCGACTTTGCCTTTCATCCTTTCGGGGTTGATAAATTAAGTACCAGTTACGCACTGGGGTCGATATAATCGACTTAATCCGTTTGTCTGTCCTTGGTTGTCCCCTCTGTGTATAGCCCCTTGTGGGCAGTAAAGAAATAGGTATTTCACCTGTATCTATGTTCAGAGTCCAAATTCCGCCGAGGTCGACGTTTGCTCTTTATCCTTTCAGGTTCGATAAATGAAGTACCAGTGAAACACTTGGGTCGATGAAATCAATTATCTTTCTACCCCAAATTTCAGGCCTTGTGCCTATAACAGAAAGGACCATTGTTGTTGTTGTTGTCAAGACGACGTCTTGGCTGACGAGCTAGCACATCATACAAAATGCTCAGCAGCATTTCGTCCGTCATTACACTCTGAGTTCGAATTCCGCCGTGGTAGACTTCCATCCTTTCGGGCTCTACAAAATAAGTACCAATTGAACACTGAAGTTGATCTTATCGACTTAGCCCCTCCCCGGCAATCACTGGCCTTGTGCCAAAATTTGAAATCATTTTCGTTGTTATTTTTGTTATCGTTACTGTCTGTTTTGTTTGTTATTACTGTTAGCGTTGTTGTTGGTGTTACTGTTCTTACTGTCACTGTGAAGGTACATTGCTCAGTTGTTAGAGCGTTGAGCATACGATCGTGAGGTTGTGAGTTCGATTCCCGGACCAGGCTGTATGTTGTGTTCTTGAGCAAGACACTTTATTTCACGTTGCTCCAGTTAATTCAGGTGCAGAAATGAGTTGCGACGTCACGGGTGCCAAGCTGTATCGACCTTTGCTTTCCCTTGGATAACATCAGTGTTGTTATTTTGTGATGGTTTGTTGTCAGTGTTATCATAACGACTATTCCTTTTACTGCTGACACAGTCACTGTAGTTGCTACTGTTATCGTCATCGTTAGAAATACTGTTGTTGTTGTTGTTGTTGTTGTTAAGGCGGTGAGCTGGCAGAATCGTTAGCACATCCGACAAATTGCTTTTGCGGTATTTCGCCCGTGTTTACGTTCTTAGTTCAAATCCCGCCGAGGTCGGCTTTCCTTTTCATCCCTTCGGGGTCGATAAAGATAAGTACCATTTGAGCACTGGGGGTCAGTGTAATCGACTTCCCCCAAATTGCTGGCCTTGTGCCAAAACTTGAAATCATTATTATGATTGTTAAGGCGGCGAGCTGGCAGAAACTTTAGCATGCCGGGTGAAATGCTTAGCGGTATTTCGTCCGTCTTTACGTTCTGAGTTCAAATTCCGCCGAGGTTGACTTTGCCTTTCATCCTTTCGGGGTCGATAAATTAAGTACCAGTTACGCACTGGGGTCGATGTAATCGACTTAATCCGTTCGTCTGTCCTTGTTTGTCCTTTCTATGTTTAGCCCCTTGAGGGCAATAAAGTAATAAGAATCGTTAGCACGCCATGCCTAAAGCTTAGCGGCATTTCGTCCGTCTTTACGTTCCGAGTTCAAATTCCGCAGAGGTCAGTTTTATCTATCATCTGTTAGGAATCTATAAAGTAAAATACCAGTCAAGTACCGGGGTCGACATAACTGACACCTCCTTCCTCAAAAACTGCTGGCCTTGTGCCAAAATTAGAAATCTTTATTTTTACCATTGTCGTTATTATTGTTGTTAGTATTGCTGTTACTGTCGTTGTTGTCCTCGTTACTGTTACTGTTACTTGTTTTGTTATTCCTTTCATTGTTACCGCTACCGTTGTTATTGTTGTTGTTGTTGTTATTGTTGTTACCGTACTGTCTCTAGTAGCCAACACCCAAATATAATCAACAAGGTTGCTATGGTATTGTTGCTCTTTCTACTGTAATCACTCTGCTCTGACACGTTCTTCCTCTCTTCTTTTCTCTGTTGCCTTTCTTACCTTGTCTTCCTTTCTTTCATTCTTACGTTCTTTGTGTTTTTGATTCTCTCCAGCCATCCATGCATCTATCTATCTATCTATCTATCTACACCACCACCAACAACAACAAAAACAAAACTGTAACCAAGGTTACAAAACAGAACATAGACAATATTTCAAAAGAATGTGACGTCAGCACCAATTCTGGTGACGACATCATTACCACCACCACCAACAACAACAACGACAACAACAACAACAGCAGCAGCAGCAACATTTCAACTCAACCTTTGCTCCCTTCACCAGCAGCAAGCGAAAGAGAGGAAGGAAAAAGCCACAACACCACTGAAACAAATACCACATCTACTACCAATACCAGCAACAACAATAACAACAATAACACAAACAAAAACTTTGCTGAAGCTTTGAAGCAAAGTGAAACTGTTGTGTCCTACACAACAAAAGAAATAATAGAGATGAGAAAATTAATCACCAAAGAAAGCGGTGAAATACGCTTAAACGTACCACAACACATATTAGACGAAGCAAATAGGAAAACAATAATTTATAAAATAATAAACACAAAAAGTAAAAGGCCGGAACAAGTCAGTATAGACAAGATCGAAAGATGCTTGAGATCTATTTGGGACAAAAAATCCTATATCACGTATTATAGGTTTGCACAAGTTCAGGTGATTTTTCGAAATGAAGAGTTGGCGAAGACGTATTCAACGCTAACTCTTCACACACCTGAAATAACAATGTTACCCAGTTACCTTGGCCAAAAGGTAACAAAGGTAACAATAAAGCACGCACCTCCAACAATCGACACACTATGGTTGATATCGGCCATATGTATTGATATGGACAACATTAACATACTGAAAATAAACGTTGGAGAGAGCAATTGGACCGGAAAAAGCATACAAATCTTGTTCCACACAAACGAACAAGAAATCAAAAAAATCCCACCATACATCCGTTTGGCAACAAACCAAAAGTTGCATATAGTAGTAGAGGGCAGGCGGCCTCGCTGTTACTTATGCGACAGCGAGGCACACCTTAAAAAGGAGTGTCCGACTGCCCGAAAAACACAACAACAACAACAAGAACTAACTAAACACACAAAAAAAGCCTTGCTGCCCACACCGCCATCCACACAAAAAACAATAAAAGCAACATCAACAACATCAACGAAAGAAAATACAACAAAAACTACAAAATTAACAAACAAAGAAGACGAAAAAAGAAAAGACAATACAAAAACTGATACCCCTTCCCCCACATCACTTACACCACAACCAAAAATTCAACAACCAACAACAACAAAAACAACAATACAACCACTTACACAAGCAAACACAGAAGCATACAACATGCCTCTACCTCCTTCCGATTCCTCAGAGTTTTCATCTGAAGACGAGTCAAGTACTGAGGAATGGAAAATTGCCCAAAAAGGAAGGAGGAAGAGGAGCAAAAAAAGAAAAACGAACAACAACAAAGCAGGGAGATTCACATTTCCCGAAAACACTCCCAACGCCTACACGATAAACACCAATGCTAACACACCAAAAACAATGCTAACAGCAATAGACACTACAAACACAGAGTTGATGAATTACATCAACTCTAAAACAAACATCACAAATAACGACATCAAAACAAACAACCACCCACGCACAACACCGCCAAAACATATTAAAATTTATCATGTAACACCAGCATTACACAACACAATAAAATCCCTCTACCCCAACTCGGTAGGGGGATTCCAGAAATATTTGTGCAAGAAATTGTACAATAGCCTCCTTGGTGAAAAATCCAAGGAGGAAACAAAACTTTCGAACGGTAAGTAACTCACTGTTCTTTTGTTTTGTGCTTTAAAGCACACGTATAAATAGAATCATGGTGAAGATTGGTTGTGTGAATGTGCGTGGCTTAGGGTCCCCTTGGAAACAAGGGTACCTCTTAAATGACATCAAGTCACACAATTTGGATATCATAGCCATTAGTGAGACCAGACTCCATGAACCGCGGGCCCTAAAGTCCATGTTTGGCGGACAGTTTAACATTTATTTTTCTCCCTGTCTGCCGAGGATGGGCGGTAGTGGCACGGCGGTTCTTTTTCGCAAGAGTCTGGATCTCCAAGTAAAGACGATATTTACGGACCCGGAGGGTAGACTGGTTGTCCTAGATGTGGACGGCAGCGATGGAGGCGCTTTTCGGTTGCTGGCAGTATATGTGCCTCCTTTAACAGGTCGGTCAGACTTCTTTCGACGTCTAGAAGTATTCCTGGGAACGTCTCGTCCCTTACTTTTAGTGGGGGATTGGAATGCTACCTTGGACACGCATCTAGACTACGTGGGGAGTGACAAAACTAGAAGAGGATGCAAAGGCCTCATAGACCTGCTCAGACGCTTCCAGTTGTCTGACAGGTACCGACTCGACCACCCAAATGTGCCAACGTGGACTTGGAGCAACCGCATTGGGTCGTCGAGATCGTATCTAGATAGGATAGTGTGTAGGACAAGAGATAGAGATAGTTTAGGATGTCCACAGTTCCACATAGTCAGCTACACGGATCACAAACTTGTGACGTGTACGCTAGACTTAGATAAGGCACATAGGCAGGGTCCCGGTTACTGGAAACTAAACGCGTCTTTCCCGTCGAGACAGGTTTTCAGAGACCGGATTAGCACGTTAGTAAAGAGGGCTTTGACGGGAGCCATCGTCAACAACAAATGGTGGTTTGCCCTCAAGAGAGCAGTAAGGGCGGAAGCAATAAGGTATAGCAGGGCACTAGCTGTAGAGAGGAACAGAGTAGAGGGGGAGCTAGTGATAAAGTTAGAAGAGGCATTGCGAAGTGGCATCGCATCCGACGTTTTAGCGGCGAGGTTGGCCCTCGACCAACACTTCAATGCTAAACACGAAGGGTGTGCTGTCAGGGCAAGGATGCGTGCTCTGAGGAATGAAGGTGTTGGAGCCGCACGAGAGGCCCGGGTGGCGGAGGCGCAGCGGGGTAACAGAGCCACCATCCGGTCTCTGGTAGACGAACAGGGGCGCGAATTGCTCGAGCCGAGCAAGATGTGCGAGGCGTTTCAGCGGCATTTTGCCCGACTGTTCGGGAGGAGTGGCGAGCGAGAAGGCAGGGTGGACTTTAGTGCCTACCTGCACAGCTTGCCACGACTCTCGGCAAGAGAGGCGGAGTGCTGCGAAGGGGTCATCACGGCGGAGGAGGTGAGGGACGCGATGGCGGGTTGCTCGACGGACAAATCTCCGGGTTTGGATGGTCTCCCCTACGAGCTTTACAACTGTATGCCAGACTTGTTTGGAGAAGTCTTGGCGGCCGTGTACTGCAACTGGCAGCAGAACAGGAGCATTCCCGGTTTTGTGAGCCGAGGAGCGGTAACGCTGCTGAAGAAAGATCCAAACAAGGGGGACGCCATAGATAACTTTAGGCCCATCACTCTGCTCAATGCAGACATGAAAATTTTGGCCAAGGTGTTAGCCAAGCGGTTGGCGCTTGTCATCGAGAAACTGGTCGGCACGGAGCAGACGTGCGCCGTGCCGGGCCGGAGCATCCATGACAACCTCCATCTGATGCGCTACATCATAGAGAGGGTAGTTAAGGAACCTGGCATGGGTGGGGCCCTGATCAATTTGGATCAATCCAAAGCTTTCGATAGGGTAGACCATCGATACTTGGAGGCCGTCCTCGAAGCGGCCGGCTTCGGTCCCGTTTTCCGCGGCTGGATGGCTGCCTTGTACACAGGCATCCGTTCGGTTGTTCGCGTCAATGGACGTCTATCGGGACCCTTCGACATTGCACGTTCGGTTCGTCAGGGATGCCCCCTGTCGCCGCTCCTGTACGTATTGACTCTCGAGCCACTACTGCGGAAGCTGGCGACGCTGAGGGGCATCCCGCGAGAACTGGGGTGCAGGACGAGCGTGTCGGCATACGCGGACGACGTCACCGTCATAGCGTCTAGCCACGAGCACATCGAGCTTGTCGGCGAGACGCTGAAAGACTACGAAGCGGTGACGGGAGCGAAAATCAACCGGGATAAGTCGGTGGGTTTGCTGCTCGGCACCTGGAGAAGCAAGCCCATACCGTCTGGCAGCGCCTCAGTAGTGGGACACTGGACGGACGGTCCGGTCAAGTTGCTCGGAGTCTGGTTCGGTCCGGACCTGCAAACGGAGTAGAACTGGGACGAGATAACGAGTAGGGTGGCCACTCTCTGCCGGCAATGGTCCGAGAGGAAGCTGTCCCTAAAAAGTCGGGCGGAGGTGGCGAACGCGTACATCGCGTCCGTCATCGAATACCGCCTGACCGTCGTGCCTTGTCCCGATCGCGCCATCACCGAAATGGAGCGCATCCTCTTCCGCTTTTTGTGGAAAGGAAGCGTTCCGATGGTGAGGCGATCCGTTTGTTGCCAACACCCGCTGAAAGGAGGGCTGGGCATGCCGTGGTTGATGATGCGCAGACATGCGCTGAGACTGCGACATCTCCGGCTCTACGTAGACGACGGTGAGCAGGTGTGGTCGCCGTTTGTGCGACGCGCTTTCCCGCAGCTCGTCTCCATGACCGAGCTGCAGTCGTGGATCAAAAAGAGGCCGAGGAATGGCGAATGGCACCGTGAGTGTCGCGTTGCTCTGCAACAACTTTGCCGTCCCGGGTCGACCTTGAGCGGCTGCATCACAACGAAGTCATTCTATAGGGGATTAGTGGAGGGCAGGTACGACGACGATCTCGGGGCGAACCTGGGCGTCGACGAGGAATACCTGACCCGCCTGTTCAGGACGACTTTCGGGCCGGGACCTATGGACAACTTCCAGAGATCCCTGGCCTGGCAGTGTTACCGAGAGGCGCTACCCGTTCGGGATAAGCTCTATAGACACGGCTCGCGAAATGCGGGGCCGACCTGCCCGAGATGCGGTCAGAGCGATGAAACCGTTCTGCACGCACTCGTGCAGTGTCCAACCATTTCGGAGCTGTGGGCTTATGTCGAACGACTGCTGTCGCGTGTGGGACGAGTCGGTTTATCAACCGAGTCTATCGTCAATATCGTCACGCCTCCTTCCTTTAAACGGGAAGGAAGAGCTGTATTTATCGTACTTGTGGCTATGGCCAAAGAATGCATCTGGTGGACGCGTCTGAAAGGATTAGAGACAAATACTTTCCTCTCTGGTCAATCTCTCATCAACTTTTTCAAGTATCACTTGAAAAGGAAGGTGAGAGTAGAGAGGCAAGTGTTGTCTAGCAAATGTTTCGCAAAAAGATGGATACATGTAGCAAGAATGGCACGTATAAATGACGAAGCCACCTTGACCATGATTCTATAAAACGTTTTAAAATTTTGTAAACAGAGAAATTTTATTTAACAAACTGTGACGCTAAAGACCGAGGTTACCGTGGTCTTTTCGTAGGTTTTTCTTTCCACGGATAACCTCCCCATTTATTGGGAATTTTTTGTATTATTTCGTATTTTTTGTAAATACCCCAAACGTTTTGCGATGTTTTTTTTTTTGTTTTTTTTTTCATCGTTGTCCCCACTTTTGTTTTTTTTTCTGCTTTGTTTTCGACCCCCTCGAAAAGAAAAACTCTACATTTGTATTTTGTCCCCTCTGTGTTGAGCCCTGTGTGGCTAATAAAGAAACCTATCTATCTATTCATCTATCCATCTATCTATCTATTCATCTACCTATCTATCCATGTACTATCCATCCATCCATCCATCTATCTATCTATCTATCTATCTATCTATCTATCCAACTATCCATTTATCTATCTATCTATCTATCTATCTATCTATCTATCTATCTATCTATCTATCTTACTAGCTGCCTGGCTGTTTTCTATGTATCTACGTATCTATCTTTCTTTCCATATATCTACCAATCTATCGCTTTCCATTTGTTTATTACCGTCTCTCTTAGTTCACTTGTCTTTATCTCACCATAGTTCTGGGCTTTTCCACTAATTTCTTTTCCCTTTCATTTTGTCTTTCTCTCTCAATTTCTTTATCCAACTTTTCTGCCTTTCTTCTTTCTTAATTTTTTTCATCTTTCTGACCAACTTTATTTATTTATTACTTTCTTTTGTCTCTCTTCCTTTTCTTTTTTCACTCTTTATCATTTTGTTCTTATATTTTATCCTTAATTTCATTCTTTCTTACTATTTTCTCTTCTTGCTTCATTTTCTTCTTTTCCTCTGTCTTACATTTTATCAATTTATCTATCCTCTCTCTATCTGCTTATCTCTCTCCCCCTCACTCCCATACACTCATTTTCTTTCTCTCTATGAGGATATATATGCATGTAATGATTTTCTCATTCTCTCTTTCTCTCCATCCATCCATCCACCCATCCATCCATCCACCCATCCATCCATCCACCCATCCATCCATCCATCCACCCATCCATCCATCTATCTATCTATCTATCTATCTATCTATCTATCTATCTATCTATCTATCTATCAACTCAGTATCCATCTATCGATCTATTTCTTTATTTATTTATCTATCGTTATTTTCTTTTTTGCTTTCTATTTTTACTTCAGCGATATTTCATTTCTTTCCTTCTCTCACTCCATCTTTGTTTTATTATGTATTATGTTTCTACTTGAGATGGCGAACTGGCAGAACCACTAGCACGTCGGATAAAACGCTTTGCGGCATTTCGTCCGTGTTTACGTTCTGAGTTCAAATTCCGCTGAGGTCGACTTTGCCTTTCATCTTTCCTGGGACGATAAAATAAGCACCAATTAAACACTGGGACTTCGATATAATGGACTTAACCCCTACTTCGAAATTGCTGGCCTTTGCCAAAGTTTGAAATATCTCATCATTATATTTCTGCCTGCTTCTTCTCTCTCTCTCTCTCTCTCTTTCTTTCTCTCCCTCACCATATCTCTACTGGCACTTTTATTCCTTCATTCTGTTTTTTTGTTTTTTAATTAGGTATTTATCCCTTTCCTTCTTCGCTTCCATATGTTATTTCATTCTTTCCACCTGTTCTTTCTTTTATTGAAAATTATCTGTCTTTGACTTCTGGACTTATATATTTTCCTTCCTTCCGACTTTCTTCCTTTCTTCCTTCCTTCCGGTTTTTTCTCTTTCTTCTTTTGTTCAGTCCTTTTCTACTTTATTCTTGCCTCATTATCTCATTTCCTTTTTCTCTTCCTTTCACTGCTTCAGATATTATCTCCTGTCCTTCCTTAATTACATTCTTCCTTCTTTTCTTTGTCTTTGCTTGTTTGTTCTTTTCGAACTTTATGAATTCCAGATACCAATAATTTCTCACCATCAACACCACCACCACCACCACTACCACCACTACCATTATCTTTAACTCCACTACTTGTTCTAACTTTACCATTTAAACTAACTACGACGCCTGCACTACTTTCTTCCTCGTTGTCTCACTGCCAATCGTTCCATCATTACCATCAATGTTACCTTCAACCCCAATATAACCATACCATCACTAGCATCAAGTACCCTTCACCACTGTTAGTACTAACCACACCATCATCGATATCACCCATACCCTTATCAACACATACGAAATCATTTTCTGTAGAAACAATATTATCAGTAGTACCCACCTTATTATCACTACCAGCAACTATACCATCATCAACACTAACCGTTGTTGTTGGCACTCCGTCGCTTACGACGTCGAGGGTTGCAGTTGATCCTATCAACGGAACGGCCTGCTCGTGAAATTAACGTGCAAGTGGCTGAGCACTCCACAGACACGTGTACCCTTAACGGAGTTCTCGGGGATATTCAGCGTGACACAGTGTGGCAAGGCTGACTCTTTCCATTACAGGCACAACAGAAACAGGAAATAAACGTGAGAGAAAGTTGTGCCGGAGCATCGTGGAGCTTTTAGGTGTTTTCGCTCAATAAACACTCACAACGCCCGGTCTGGGAATCGAAACCGCGATGCTATGACCGCGAGTCCGCTGCCGGGCCATTGCGCCTCCACTAACACTAACCATAACATCGTCACTACCAAAGAAATAATCTTTTCCGATTACCGTATGATCATATCTCCCTCAAATCATTTACTGATCCTTAGAATATGACGTAGCCTTGGAAGCTCCGTACCTGACTTCCCAACGGTGTGCTCTTAAAGTGTTATGTTCGATTATCTGAGGCTCAAAGCAGTAAAAATATTACACCTCTCTAATACGCCTTAAGTGGAGGCGCGTGACTTAGTGGTTAAGGTGTTAGCACCATGATCGTAAGATTGTGGTTTCGATTCCTTGACCGGGCGACGTGTTGTGTTTTTGAGCAAAGCATTTCATTTCACGTTGCTCCAGTTCACTCAGCTGGCAAAAATGAGTAACGCTGCGATGGACTGGTGGGGAACACATACGCCATTGAAGCCGGGAAACCGGGCCCATGAGCCTGGCTAGGCTTTAAAAGGGTGCATTTATTTATTTATTTATAATACGCCTTAAACAACGCTAGAACCACAGGGATACTAAATTCCGCTCAACTCACACTCTGCTGTCTTATAAAAACGGAACCTTTGGGCAAATGCGGGATGGTCTTGGATTGACCATTTTGACCTAATATGTATTCGATTACACGCTGGCCTAGGAATATACAGCATCATCAACAACAGCAACTGTGAGCCATCATCATCATATATTCCTGCTGTAGTAGGACTAGACCCACTCCATTTACGAACATCAACGCGAGCCTTGCTAAGCTAGGGCTAGGTTAAAGTGCATCGACTCTTTTGGGCAACTATTGGACACTGTTGACTCTTTCCATATCTAAATAACAAAACAATTAAATTCAGTCATTATAATATTGAGACATCATAATTACTGAATGTGCAGCAAATTAAAAATTTAGTTTCTTCCCACAACTATCTTAATTATGAAACTTTTTTCTCTTTTTTCTTCTTTGAATTTTGTTCGTCGAACACTAAATAGCACTAATCAATATGAGCAAAATATTTACCTGTAACTAGGGTGAGCGAAAAAATCTTTTCATCCCTTATTTTTTATAAATTATAAGTTCATTTTAAATTGTATGTTTAGTTTCTTTGCAATAGAATTGCTAGAAATGTATTCTCTTTGATCTTCGTACATTAATTAAATACGAGACACCACATTTATTTTTTATTCAAAATTTAATTACTTTCTTCTATTATAATTACTTTCTTAGTATTTGCAAACAGAACTATTTTGACATTTCGGGTTTCATCAGAGCAAAGTGTTTTCGAAGTACATTAAGTATATTATATTTAGTAAGTTTAAAAAAAAAAATTGCTAATATTTACCATTTGCACTTTAGTAAATTAGCCACTGAAAAATAAAACAGGTTCGGTTTCTTATTCCGATGACTGGCCCGTACTTATTTTGTTTAATGACTAATCTGATCTTTCCACCTGCACATCTGAGTCGCTTGCACAATCACCGTGGGAAAGAGGGCTGCGGTAGCAGCAGAATCACAGAAATAATTAAAGAACCATCTTGTCTACCGTAAACATCATCATCATCATCATCATCATCATCATCATCATCGTCGTCGTCTTCGTCGTCGTCGTCATCAACATCAGCATCATCCTCATCAACATCATCATGAACATCATCATCATCATCATCATCATCATCACTAGTAGCACTCGTATAACAACCATCACCATTCCAGCTTGTAACAAGCCAACAACAAGGGGACCACAGCATGCTCATTCATCCTGTTTAAAATAACAGCCAGTTCTCAAATGATAACTTGGTCACACTCCGCAAATCGCCCAGATTCTTCGGTGTCTCCTACTGAAAACGTTAAGCAATTTGGATCGAGATACTTCTGTCAGGCAGCAGGCAATCCTTATTTACATATACATATACGTTATGTGTGGGAGGGTTGTGTGTAACTACATGTGTTTTTATGTTTGTGTGTCTGTGTGTGCGTCTGTGCGCGCACATGTGTGCGCGCGCGTAGATAATGTGTTGGTGTATCTTAGAATAAAGTAAGAAAAGAGGATAATGCTGCTATTTGGGGAAGACAAGAGGATAAAAATAATAAAACAAAAGAGAAAGTAATAAGATAAGATAAAATGAAATAACAATAAAAGATAGTAAAATATCAGAAGAAATAGGGATGTTTAATTTCTTTAAAATGTTTGCGGATAGATAGATAGATAGATAGATAGATATGTTTCATACCCTGGACAAGAAGCCACTTTACCTATTCTACACAGAACATTCCTTGGATAATTGAACAGTAACTTTAACATCCAACTTACTTTTTTATTCTCATATTTCTCTTTATACATCTCTCCGTTTCCAAAATAACTTCTCATATTGAACTCTACTATTTCCTTCCATTTAACACTCATATATCGTCTCTGATGATGAGATATCTTTTATATCCTTGAAACAGCTGTAAGGTTACTATTCTCTTTATAAATGCCCTAGAAATTACACATTACTTTGGTTTTGTTGTCTCATTTTATTTAACACACACACACAAGGACACACGCACACATATTCACACAACGGGTTTCTTTCAGTTTCCGTCTACCAAATCGACTCACAAGGCTTTGGTCGGCTATAGTAGAAGACGCTTACCAAAAGTGGAAGGCAGAGGGACTAAACCTGAAACCATGTGATTAGGAAGCGAGCTTACTACACAGCTATGCTTGTGCCTATTTGTATGCAAATATTTAATTTTCTATTAAAATTCTCATTTTGGTCTCACAGTTAGCAGGTGTTTGTAAAACGTTTATCGTAGTTGACCATGTTATGAGTTTCTGTGAAGACCTCTGATTCCAGATCTGCTAAACTTTGACTTGTCTTGGAATAAACAATTAATGGCATCATCTACCTTTCCTCTACCACCACAAACAACTTTGACACAATACTGGTAACTGTACTGTCTTCTTCCTTGCCACAAAACAACGCCACCAATTACCATCGACCCAACCAAGGATCTTCTTCGTGGTCACTCAACTTGCAAAATACACCAACGAAATTTCCCTAAAATCACACACTACTATTTTAGAAAATAAAAAGGGGTGCTCCAGCATGGCTGCATTTCAACACTAGAAACAAGTAAATAGTAAGATAATTCGTTTTTAACTTTTGATCTCAAAGTAGATTAAGCCTTTTTAATCTATCTAATGGATTTCAAATCCAATATACAAACGCTAATATGTATAGCCTTATCTACTCCGAGTTCACCATTTAAAAACGATTTAATTCTCGTTCTCCCGAAGTTTCTAAATTCTTATGGTGAAAGTGAATAAGTAACAGAAAAGTTATTCTCGGCTTCCTGCATATAAGAAATATATGGAGTGATTACGGTTGGAATGTTTACGTATATAGGTTTGTTCGATTAGGACTGATTTAGTACAGAGCAAAACCAAATGGCATTCCGGTTATTCTAGCCATCACTGCATAGATAACCACAACAGACATGGCTACGATCGTTACAATCATTATTCAGACCACAAACTGTTGCTGTCACTCAAAAAATCGATTATAGTTTGTTAGTATGTACCATGCTTCTGTCTATTGTTTTATGTGCGAATGTAGTCACAAGCCGACGTAGAGGCACCATTCTCAGTATTCCTATCTTGGGGCCCAGCAGACTATAAAAGACGAAACGCCTGACGGGAAAGAGGGCTTCTCCAGCACTCGGCTGGAATTCATTCCCGGCAGCATAAAATAAATTGCCTTGCTCAAGAGCATGACGAACAGCCCGGTCCAGGAATCGAACTTATGATCGTGAAACCAACATTCTAACCGCTAGTCTAACGATATAAGAATCACTGTTAAAAGCACTAACACTGCTACGAAGACTTCCATCAGTTTTAAACCGACGTAATAAATAGTACCATCGCCGACATCAGCGCTGCTGCCACCATACTACTACCACTAGTAACAACCCCAACACCATCACCATCACCACCATCACCACCGCTGGTGCCATTGCTTCCGTCACCGCCTCCACCATCACGACGAAAGCAACACCATCATCCTCCAAATACCAGCTTCTCTGACATATCCACCACCTCACACCTCCGCCACCACCATTACCCTAACATATCATCAATCAACACACTTGCTACTGCTGCCGTTGCTGCTGTTGCACTAGCTGCTGCTGCTGCACCAGCTGCTGCTGCTGCAACTGTTGCTGTCATGACACATGTTATAAAGCGCTGCTGTATTTACATTCGGCTCCAGTCCATTCCACGAGAGCACATGTAAAACTTACATCCGTTTTCCTTCTATCAACTTCCACATTCATGTGGTTGCTGTTCTAGTCATTATTCTGATTACTATTGTTGCCGCTGCTGCTGCTGCTGCTACATCTGTTGTTGTTGTTGTTGTTCTTCTTCTTCTTCTTCTTCTTCTTCTGCTTCTTCTTCTTCTTCTTCTTCTTCTTCTTCTTCTTCTTCTCCTCCTCCTCCTTCTTCTTCTTCTTCTTCGTCTTCTTCTCCTTCTTCTTCTTCGTCTTCGTCTTCTGTTTTTGCTGTTACTGCATACTTACTTCATCTTCTTTCTCTACTACTACTACTACTACTACTACTACTACAACTACTACAACTACTACTACTACTACTACTAATAATAATAATAATAATAATAATAATAATAATAACCACAACAATAAATATAACAAACAATAATACTACAAATACTACTACTACTACTACTACTACTACTACTACTACTACTACTACTACTACTACTACCACTACTACTACTACGATTGCTACTCATTCTTCTATTCCTTATTCTTAGTAAGGTGGCGAGCTGGCAGAATCGTTTGCACGCTAGACAGAATGCTTAGCGGCATTCCATCCGTCATTAAGTTGTGAATTCAAATTCCACCGAGGTCGACGTTGCCATTTATCCTTTTCGAGTCGATAAAATAAGCAGCAGTTGGAGGTTGAGGTCAATGTAGTTATTATCTTTACAGTGAGCTTTTGAGTTTTGCTTTAATTTCGTTTTTATTTGTCCTTTCCCCGCTAAATTATCTCAAGCTACTGTATGCACACACACGTTATGTAGAAACACACACACACACACACACACACACACACATGCACACACAGACATACAAGCATACATATATACATATGAGTGTATGTATACGTACGTGCATCAGTGTGTATATGCATAAGTGCATGAATATATGTGTGTTCTGTTTTAATTTTACGTTTTTAATTTATATATATATATATATATATATATATATATATAAATTAAAAACGTAAAATATATGTATTCTTCGAAACGCTTAGTTTAGAATAGGGGCAGCTGATGAAGGAAATATACTCTATGTTCTGCTTTTCCTTTTCTCCCCGTTTTTTTATGACGTCCTGTAGATATGCATCTATATATGCATGTAGATGTAGGTATGTACAAACATGTATGTATACATGCATATACTCACATATTATATATATATATATATATATATATATATATATATATATTCAGGTACTCTTTACTTTTTTACTCTTTTACTTGTTTCAGTCATTTGACTGCGGCTATGCTGGAGCACCGCCTTTAGTCGAGTAAGTCGACCCCAGGACTTATTGTTTGGATGCCTAGTACTTATTCTATCGGTCCCTTTTGCCGAACCGCTATGTTACGGAACCACAAAGATGTACACACACATACATATATACATACATATATATATATATATATATATATATATATATATATATATATATATATATATATATATATATATATATATATATATATATATATATATATACGACGGGTTTCTTTCAGTTTCCGTCTACCAAATCCACTCACAAGGCTTTGGTCAGCCCGAGGCTATAGTATAAGACACTTGCCCAAGGTGCCACGCAGTGGGAACTCGAAACCATGTGGTTGGTAAGCAAGCTACTTACCACACAGCCACTCCTGCGCCTATGTATGTATGTTTTTATATATAACTTTATATACTCGTTAATCGGTGAACATTTGTAATTTCGCACACAATCACTGTGTAGCGTATGTCTATATATCTGTATGTGGGTAATGTAAGTGTGTGTCGGTGTATGTGTTGTGTGTTTGTGTAAAATATATGTGTTCGTGCGTAAGAGAGAGAGATAGAGTATTGTGTGTGTGTGCACGTCTATGTGTGCGCGCGCGCGGGCGTGATGCATGTG
>NC_142928.1:146283125-146298125 GCF_046866305.1 Octopus bimaculoides
TGTCTTCTACTATAGCCTCAGGCCGACCAAGGCCTTTTGAGTGGATTTGGTAGATAGAAACTGAAAGAGGCCCGTCATATGTGACCGCGTGTGCATCGTTGGCGATTTTTTCTCTGTCTTCCCTTCTTTGAGCTTTTTCTATATTTCTGATGAAGAGCTCCGCTCAAAATGTGAATTCCTCTTTCCTTTCTTTCCTTTCCTGAGCGTCCAATAACACTGTACTTATTCCACGTCCTCGCGTTGTTGTTTTTTCGTGTTTTTCGTATTTTTTCTTGATTGTTCATGTTTGAATTGACTATATATACATATATATACTTGTGTGTGTATATGTTTGTGTGTCTGTTCCCCCCCCCCCAACATCGCTTCACAACCGATGCTGATGTGTTTACGTCACCGTAACGTAGCGGTTCGGCAAAATAGACCGATAGAATAAGTACTAGGCTTACAATGCATAATTCCTGAGGTTGATTTGCTTGACTAAAGGTGGTGCTCCAGCCTGGCCGCAGTCAAACGACTGAAACAAATAAAAGAATGAAAGAATAGAACACATACATATATGTATGTATGTATGTACCTATATATATATATATATATATATATATATATATATATATATATATGTATATGTGTGTGTGTGTGTGTGTGTGTACTCACATATATCTATACATAAACATATACATATGTATCTATCTGTGTGTGTGTGTGTGTGTGTGTGTGTGTGTGTGTGTGTGTGTGTGTGTGTGTGCCAAATATTCCTATTTTTGAAAGTACTTGGTGTGCTTAAACTTGCATGAATATGAGAGCGAACTGCTTTTCCTCTATATTATTGTATTGAGCATTCTTTCGATATAAAGATATATCGAAAGCTCTACTGCAAACTACACTTTCGCACACAGGATAATCAGCGTGTTACTCTTTACGCTCGTACGTCTGTAAATATTTTTTTTTTTTTTTACACGAACTGTAATGTCCAGTACCTCATAGTGACTAGCTGATTTAAACCGTGCGGGGATATTCAAACGCCATGTGTATTAATTTAAGAGTGGTTGTTCTTATAAAAGAATCTTAAGAATAAAATCAGAATAACGTCAGGACAATCATTGATTGAGATACTAATCAATAAACTTATTAGTAATCTAATTTCGCATTTCGACTTTCACCTAACAGCCATTACGCAAGAAAGTTGAAGTTATCATTTAAATTTATTGTTCGATTTTGCTCCAGTTTGGTCTTATTCCCGGTAGAATTTAAGTGAGTAGCGAGTTACTATTTGCAAGCTTATATATCCCCAAGCTTTCCATAATCTTTCAAGTACTCAAAATCCTTCTGATTAATCTTTTCTGTTCCTAAGAGGAACAAATATATATAACATACAGAAAATTGCACTACTGGGCACTGCACATATCCTACGCAAAACAATTTCAATACAGTAACCATAAGAGCATCACAGCACACACCCAAGGCACACAGAGCTGCGCTCGATAGTGAAGTGAAAGCACGTTATAAAAATAAAACTAATGAATAATAATAATAATAATAATAATAATAATAATAATAATAATAATAATGCACCAGACAGTGGCCCTTGTGGCTTCTTATCTTAACTGATTGGAAGTGTTATCATGAACATTGTTTTGTCTTGGTATAAAAGAGGGGCTACAGTAAATATTTTGCTCAATACTACAGATTTGCTTGTCGGTTATTCGACCAAAACCAGTTGAGCATAGCCCTTATTGGCTGACGGTATGTGCATTTCTGATCACGAACAGAAATACTGGGAGAACATCATAGCTATGTCTCGAGAGGAATTCTTTAGGGTTTGAATAATAGGTGTTTTGTTCAACATCCCTAAATAACCCTTATTCAGGGACCTTTCGAGCGCGTTGGGCACTCGACCTGAAGAAAATTCTAACTGGGCCTCACCTGCAAGGTCATGGGCTGTTTATTATATGATATCACCATGTCGTGCATATATGATTGTGATGCATGTGCCTGGTGTACCCTTATCGGACGGGTAGTCATGATGGGTATACAGTGATTCGTATATTTTACCTCAGTGTCACTTTGATGGCATGCACTACTCTCTCAATCAATCAATAATAATAATAATAATAATAATAGTAGTAGTAGTAGTAGTAGTAGTAGTAGTAGTAGTAGTAGTAGTAGTAGTAGTAGTAGTAGTAGTAGTGGTGGTGGTGGTGGTGGTGGTGGTAAGAAGAACAAGAACAAGAACAAGAACAACAAGAACAACAAGAACAAGAACAAGAACAAGAAGAACAAGAACAAGAAAATCTAGAACGAGAACAAGAATCTTTCTTTATTCGCCACTGAGGGTTTATGTAAAAGATTGGGGACGACACAAGACAAACCAGCACAAAGAAAGAGTGGGATTTAATCGTAACAATAATTATGATTTGTTTTATTAGCCACAGGGGCAAAATGAAGTGGACATTACAAAGACAGTAACAATTTATGTGGGAATTTACATAAAGGATAGGGAGAAAGAAATGGAAAAGCCGGTGGAATACGATAAAAGTACACAGAGTATACAATGTGTCAGATAAACATGAATAGTGCAGTTCTCCTGATACGGGATAAATTCCAGCTACGGCCAATCAAGGAACCCATGGATCCAGGATTACTCTGACTATACTTAAAGTACGGCCATTCAGTCCAGCCATTTTTGTCACACTTACCCATCTTTTCACAAATTCACAGGGGCGTAGCACTTCCCTCTCCACCGTCACTTTTCTTTTCAAAGTGAGTTTAATGAATCCACGCAGTGCTTAGCTTTTATGTTTGTATCTGAAAATCTGAGAATGTGATTTTGTGATATTCATGCTATTTCTAATGGAATTAGTGACAGAAATTACAGAAAGACAATGTCTTCAGTAGATGTGGATTTGTTTCCCCACAAGCAGCCTTCGAATATTTCTATCCAAATAGGCTTTTTGACCTAATATCCACATGCTATTATTTATAGCTTTTTGTCTGTGTACTTCGAGATATTCTAAAAAAGAATTATTTTACGCTCCCTCGAAAGTTTATAGAAATTCTTTTGACGTCGAGATGATCAAAGTTCCTTCTCATGACATAAGCTCTTAACGACTGTGTCCCAGATTCTGTGGAGTAAATAATTTCCCTTAGAAGAAACGCCGGTCCGTCACAAGATACATGTGTGTGTATCCTCATTAATAAATTTTATATAATGATGATCTCAAACCGGTAAATTAGCTGCAAAAATTTATTAACTGCAGAATTATTTCCGAACTTAGCGCGCCAGATTGAAGATATTTGAAAGGATACACTGAATGTAATTTGTAGAACTCTACACGTGCTCCCTTTCGGGTGGACGTCTTGTGTCTAGTTCTGGAAATTATATTTCAAATCGACAGACTACGCTGATGATCCTGCAGATATTTACTTATGTAAATTTTAACAGGTGAAACCATGGTACGTAGGTTAATAGTTTTTTTTTTTTAATTTAGTATTTTTTTCATTTGTCTTGCCCTTTTACAGTCTGTTGTGTCGCTAAATTTTTACTGAGAACATATATTTTTTTCGTGGTTAGATGATTCGGCATCTATTTCTAGCATATAGTAGTCCACTTGTGCTGGTCGTTTCTCTTATTTTTGTATATGTATATATGTGTGTGTGCGTGTGTGTGTGTGTGTGTGTGTGTGTGTGTGTGTGTGTATGTATGTGTGTGTGTATATATATATATGAGCTTATCTGTATGTGATTATTTGAGTATGTATACTTTTGTTCGTGTCTATATCTTTGTAGTTATGTTTGTGTGTTTCCCACCATAAACGTTTAATAACCAGTGCTGGTTTCTTTAGTCCTCCGTAACTTAGGACTTCGGCAAAAGTGTCTAATGAAAGAAGTGCCAGACTTTAATACAAACAAATAATTACTGGCGTCGACTTCTTTCGACTAAATCCTTCAGTGCGGTAGCCAAGCATGGCCACAGTCTAATGATTGAAACAAGTAAAAGATAAAGGATAAAATATATACACAGACATGTGCGCACACGCATACTCAGATATCTACATGCTGGCACAAAAACTTAGTATATATATATATGTATATGTGTGTGTGTGTGTGTGTGTGTGTGTTCATAAAGCTATGACATTCATAGATTTTTTTTTTTATTCTAGGCACAAGGCCTGAAATTTTTAGGAAGGGGGCCAGTCGATTAAATCGACTCCAATATGCAACTGGTACTTAATCTATCGACTCTGAAAGGATGAAAAGCAAAGTCGACCTCGGCGGAATTTGAGCTCGGAACGTAAGGACAGACGAAATACTGCTAAGCATTTCGCCCGGGGCGCTAACGTTTCTGCCAGCTCGCCGCTTTTTTATACATCCTTTATTGTTTTCTACTCTAAGCACAAGTCACAAAAGTTTGGGGGAGGGGGTCCAGTCGATAAGATCGATCCCAGTATGCAACTGGTACTTAATTTATCGACCTCGAAAGGATGAAAGTCAAAGTCGACTTAGACGGAATTCGAGCTCGGAACTTAAAGACTGACGGAATACTGCTAAACGTTTCGCCCGGCGTGCTAACGTTTCTTATTTCTTTACTGCCCACAAGGGGCTACACACAGAGGGGACAAGCAAGGACAGACAAACGGATGAAGTCGATTATATCGACCCCAATGCGTAATTGGTACTTATTTAATCGACCCCGAAAGGATGAAAGGCAAAGTCGACCTCAGAGGAATTTGAACTCAGAACGTAGCGGCAGATGAAATACCTATTTCTTTACTGCCCACAAGGGGCTACACACAGAGGGGACAAACAAGGACAGACAAACGGATTAAGTCGATTTTATCGACCCCAGTGCGTAACTGGTACTTAATTTATCGACCCCGAAAGGATGAAAGGCAAAGTCGACCTCGGCGGAATTTGAACTCAGAACGCAGTGGCAGACGAAATACCGCAAAGCATTTCGCCCGGCGTGCTAACGATTCTGCCAGCTCGCCGCCTTTTCATACTTTCCTTATTAACGACAAGAACTCCCATATGTATGTATATGTATATATACACGTACACACATACACACACGCTTGTTGAGAAAGCGCTTAAACTTTAAGACAATAATACATTTAGGAACGGCATGAATGTCACAACTCCCACCTTTTACAGAAACAAAATATATCTCTCCATATTTATTAATATGCAATAATTAATTCAGATATTTTGTAAATATCGCTTACGAGTGGGTGCTTTGGGTAAAAGAAAATACAGGAAGAGCAGTTAATTGTGATTTAATTCAACATATTTCCCTTTCACATTCACACAATTATTGCGATGTTCCTTCAGTTTGTCTAAGCCCTGTAAAAAAACTGAGAAAGTTGGGTCTCCAGCCAGGCCTTTCGCAACACCCTTAAAGCCAGGATCTTTTCAACACCCCCTCGTGCATCTCTGATCTTCTTAAGAAGAGCATGTATGCTGCTATATATTCCTGAATTCATCTTTTAAAAAAAGTAAGAAGTCTTATATTTCATGTGTATTATGAGATACAAAATATACAATTAGCATGCCAAATATTTCTATTCATAGTAAACCATACTATTCATAGTAAACCATACAAAGAAACAGCTACGGTCAGGTTTCATGTCAACTTAAAAACAAATGCGGTCGACTTTTGTTGGAACCGTTTACACAAGTGTTCATAATATTCCTGAGAAAGGAATGTACCCCACAACACTGCATTAAGCGTACGAGAAACTCTGTTTAAGCAGTCTGCATCCATGTTGTCGTTGTTATTGATGTTGAGTCGATCATTAATGCGAATACGGTCTTACTATAACTAAGTTGTTTATTTATCTTTCTATCTGCTTAGTTATCGCTCTATGTATCAATTTATCTATCTATCAATAATTTAGTGTGTGTCTGCGCGCGTGTGTGTGTTTGTGCGTTTGTGTGTGTGTGCATGTATGTATGTGTGTGCGCGCATGTTTGCATACATGAATGTACACATGCACACATTCATAAACACATAACTAACTCGCAAAATATATACATACCTACTTACATATACACAAACGTACACGTGGGCGGGAAACTTCATAAATCTATCAGTCTTTCTCTTTCTATTTATATATGTGTGTCTATATATATATATATATATATATATATATATATATATATATATATATATATATATATATATATATATATACAAAGAGAGAGAGAAACAAACAGACAGGCAGACAGAAAATATATGTTACTTA
Source organism: Octopus bimaculoides (assembly GCF_046866305.1). Lineage (NCBI taxonomy): Eukaryota > Metazoa > Mollusca > Cephalopoda > Octopoda > Octopodidae > Octopus > Octopus bimaculoides. Next base: position 146,289,368 of record NC_142928.1, read on the forward strand.
TTTATTTCGTTTATCATTCAGGATTTCTCGTACTAAATGGTTGTATATTGTTACTACCATGGTATGGACGTGTTCGTGATAATTTGCTCGCATTGAATAAGTCAGTGAAAAAAAAAAGAGAAAAATAAAGCTAGAGGCACTAAATATACACCAACAGAACTGTTAATATCAATGAGTAAATAGTTATATATGAGTGTGAGTATATATATATAATATATAATACATATATAAGTGTGCGTGTGTATATATATATATATATGTGTGTGTGTGTGTGTGTGTGTGTACATGCATGTATTCATTTCTAACTTAATGGAAATATAGTATATCTGCGTGAGAACCGCCCAGCTTTTAGCAACGCTTTCTAAACTAACTGTATAAATTTCATTCATATAGACAAACCGTGCTTTAGTCAAACGACACATATACGTCTATAAACACATGCGGATAATATTTATTAATCTCATCGGCACACACCCTCATGCACACAGTGAAAGCCCGTGTTTAAGGAAGTATGTGAAAATGAAAGGACGAACATGCAACAGAGTAGGAGAGATAATAAAGAAAGAGGTGGATTCTTCAGACACCGGTGGATTTGCTAGTCTTATTCGTCGACTTTTAAAAAAGCCCTCTCTTACCTTTGGACATAGTCATTAAAAGTTACTGAAAAAGTACAAAAAGCGAAAGATTGTCACATCAGACTGGAATGCACACAAAGAATGGGTGAGTAAAATTTAACGTTTACACATATCGAACTGATTTAATTCTATCTACCTATCTATTTATCTTGTTTTATTTTACACACGCACACACACGCACAAGTACACGTACATATATTATACCCAATAGATACGTAATAGATAGATAGATAGATAGAATAAAGTTTGTTGCCTGTTTATTTATATCGGTATGCATTATTGCAAATGAGCATTCACGAGCATTATATATATTCATACACACGCTTTCTACACACTTATATATGTATACGAACATATACATACATATATATATATATACACACACACATACATATGTATATGTATACACGCATATATATTTTTAACGCGCACACACACACATATATGTGTGTGTATATATATATATATATATATATATATATATATATATATATATATATATATATATATATATATATATATATTCGCATACACACAAATATGCATATGCGCGCGCTCAGAACACATGTAGGCATAAATACGTGTGTGTATGTGCGTGTGTGTGTGTGTGTGTGTGTGTGTGTGCGTGTGTGTGTGTGTGTGCGTGTGTGTGTGCGTCCGTGCGTGTGTGTAACTATTCATTCAGAAAGAATTCTCAAGGAAATACGTTTCTCGGCAGTTGTAAAGTTTTTGACACCAAATATAAACAAATATTAAACATTACAAACTCTACAGCCGAATCGCAGTAATACCACTAATTAGAGACACTTTCGTATATCCCGAGTGGTGTAGTGCAGACGTCAGTGCGTCTGGGACTGTGTCGTCTTCGTTTTTATTTTATTGAAACCAGTAAATGGTGATGTGCGAAAGGTTCGACTGTGTTTTCTAGCAGGGCGACTGATCGTATAAAAGATTCTTCTGCGTTAACCTAGAAAATGTTTGTCTTCGTGCATGTATTAATTTTTTTTTTATATCATACCTTTTTCCTTCTCCTCTCATCCGATACCTCTAGGACAACTATATGAAATCATCCTCATCATCCTCATCATCATCATCATCATTATTATTATTATTATTATTATTATTACTACTACTACTAAGACAGACAGCTTAACTTCTTCATGTTCTGAGTTCAAATTCCGCCTTCCATCCTTTCAGGGTCGATTAAAAAAGTACCAGTTGAATACTGTATTCGATGAGATCGACTATCTCCCTTTGTGCCTATAGTAGAAAGGATTACAATAATTATTATTATTATCATCATCATCATGATTATTATTATTATTATTATTATTATTATTATTATTATTATTATTATTATTATTATTATTATTGTTGTTGTTATTATTCCTGATAGTGGTTTCAAATTTCGGCACAGCGCTAGCAGTGTTTGAGGGAAGGGATAAGTCGATTACATCGACCCCAGTAATTGATTGGTCCGAAAGGATCAAAGGCAAGGTCGATCTCGGCGTAATTTGAACTCAGAACGTAAAGACGCTAAACATATTTTACTCAGAGTGCTAACGATTCTGTCAGCTGGCCGCCTTATCATTGCTAATAATGAAGCGGTCTGGCAGATTCGTTAGCGTGTCGGACAAAATGCTTAGTATAATTTCTTCTGGTTTAACGCTATGAGTTCAAATTCCCCCAGGAGGTCTCCTATGCTTTTCATTCTTTCGTGGTCGATAAAATAAGTACCAGTTATGCACAGGAATCATTGTAATCGACTAGGCATGTCACCATAAAATTTCAAACCTTGTGCCTTTAGTAGAAAGGATTATTATTATTATTACGAAGGCGGCGAAGACGGTGTGCAGGTAGAATCGTTAGTACTTCGGACAAAATGCTTAGCAGCATTTCTGTCGACTTATTAGGTTCTGAGTTCAAATTCCGCCGAAGTCGACTTTGCTTTCAGCCTTCCCGGATCGATAAAAATAAATAGCAGCATTGGAGTTGATGTAATCGACTTACTCCCTGCCCCGAGCTTACTCGGCCTTGTATCAAAATATGAATCCATTTATTATTAAGGCGGCGGACCCGCTAGAATCGTAAGCGCGTCAGACAAAATGCTTCATGGTATTTCTTTTGCCTCTGTACGCTCTGTGTTCAAATCCTACTGCGGTCAACTTTGCCTTTTATCCAATCATGATTTGATAAAATAAAGTACCAACCAAGTAGGAGGGGCGCATGTAATCAACTTGCCCTCCTCCATTCAAAATTACTGGTTTTGTATCAAAATTGAAAATAATAATAATTATTATTATTATTATTATTATTATTATTTTCATTATTATTATTATTTCAGTATTAGTTATTATGAATATTTCTGTATTCATATTAACATTACATCCTTGAATGACGTGATTTGTTCGTTCGTTTGTTTGTGTTTGTTTGTTTGTTTTTTACCCTAATTATATTGGAAAAAACTCTACGTAATGATATCAAGTAGCTTAACATTTAGGAGTGTTCGAATGGCGTTCTAAAATTTATGGGCTGATTTCCTGGATTGGGCTACACGTTGCGTCCTTGAATAAGGCACTTAACTTCACACTACTCCATTCTACTTAACTGAAAATAAATAACATCTGAGTGCTGCTCCAGCTGCCTCAGTTGCCCTCCTCTCACGAGCTGCCATATACAAGATGTGTCACGGATCGAGGATAGGAGAGAGCCTAGAGGATGTGAATATATGTTCACAACTTAATAGGGGGACTAAAAAGATTAGCGAAAGCATGGTGCATGCGGCCAAGCTAAATTATCACTCGTGAGTGACAGCTGGCTATAAATACTGTATTTTACCCCATAGCTTTCAGATTATTTGTCAGATGCAATGCTTATTTATCCACGTTATTTTGAATTAATCATTTATTATCTTATAACTTTGGGATTTCAATAACGAGATTATTTTTAGAATGACATTGTAGTGTAAGTGTGAAAGATTCTGTTTAAGCATAAAACAGGTTGACTATTTGAGCCAGATTAATTGCTAGAGCAAAACTAAATCATTCTTTATGTGTGCAAGTCCTAGGAGGTTTGGTCATATATTTATCAGTATCTGCTTTAATCATTCTTAAGGCATATAATATAGTGGATGGGGAATTCTGTGCTCGATCGCTATATTCTGGTTATCTCAATTTCCAGATTTTATATCTATTTTAATTAATCTTCTGCCGATTCCAGTCATTAGACTGCAGTCATGCAAAAGTAATATTTTTCAAAGGCTTTTGTTGATCATATCAACTTGCAGTGTTTCATTTTGTTCTTCCATTTATCAAATAGCTATCTTGACAGAAGTATACACTCACGCATATGCGTAGGTGTGTGAAAGCATGATTGTGTGTATATGTTTGAACACAAACACACACTTATGTGTGTGTGTGTGTGTGTGTGTGTGTGTGTGTGTGTGTGTGTGCGTGTGTGTGTGTGTGTGTGTGTGTGTGTGTGTGTGTGTACATATAAGTAATGAAAAATTAAAGAGGTGAAAACTTTTCAAGAAACAACAGCGTAGGGTTCAATTTATTGAACGATTACAATATATATATATGGGAGAATATACAAATAATAACAACAGACGAGGACAGGTGGTGTAAATAACAAAAGTATATATTAGTATGACGCTCGGGAATACGGAAAGTCTTTGACGTTTCGAGCTACGCTCTTCAACAGAAAGAATACGGAGACAAGGAGAAAAACACGGAGAAAAAAATTGAATAGTGTTCAGTCAACGGTCAATCATACAATATATATATATATATATATATATATATATATATATATATATATAATATTATATATATGTTTATATATATATATATATATATATATATATATATATATATATATATATATATAATATTATATATATGTTTATAAAACTTATGACGCATGCAGGGCGGTTATTATGTTTCTCCAAGTCATCAGACCTCCATGTGTTACCAGTTTACCATCGCCGCCGAATTTTTTTTTCTTATTGGAGTTATTACTGCCCGTCCCGTACAGAACTTTAGGTTCAATACGGCTTCTACAAAACTCGTAACCCTCTTTGCCCAACAAGTATCATCTAGAGACAAACCGGGGAATAAACTGTCAGATGTCCAAATAGCTCGTTAGGTGTACGTGCGTCAATGTGTGCACGCGTGTTTATGTGTATGTGTATATATATATGTATGTATGCATGTATGTATGTGTGCACGTATATATGTATGCATGTGTGAGTATGCATGTATCTATGTATGTATGAGTATGTAAGTATGCATGTATGTATGTTTGTATGTATGCATGTGTGAGTACGCATGTAGTGGAAGTATATGGTTAGTGGTAAGGATGTTGCATTTATGATCGTAAGATTGTGGTTTCGATTCTAGAACCAAGCGATGCATAGTTTTCTTGAGCAAAATACATCATTTTACGTTGTTCCAGTTCACGCAGATGGCAAAAACGAGTAATCATACGATGGGCTGGCATCCTGTCCAGTGGGGGAGAGTGTATACGCCACAGAATCCGGAAAACCGGGCTTATGAGCCTATGGCTAGGGGAAGGATTTCTTTTATTTGTTTGCATGATTGTATGTATATATTTGTCTATGCATATTTAACGGACATCTACATTATTTCTCTCAACTAAATTCCAGTCACAGATCCTAAGTTAAAACTAAGTTACAGTTGAAAACATTTTCCTCTCGGTATCATGCTCGATATGCCTACGTCTTGAGATATTTTGTTAATATTTTCCCCCCTTTCTTTACGATATGTATCGTTTGTCGTCTGTAGGAAATAACACATGTACTACTAGACATTTGTTTTCTTGGATATCGTTCATAATAATATCTGGGTGATTCCCCCAACCACTACCATTCTCACTGTTTTTGTGATTTGGCGTGTTCCATAGCACGATAACCTTTATCATTCTTTGAATCCGTTTCAACTTCATCATTTGTACTATTACAACTTTTTTATATTTTTTTTTTTATCACGTTGTTATAATTTCATACGGATTCTACTGCTGTTTTCCAAAGGTATGTGTGCTATTGTCTTTTGAAGAATGCGCTGTTGTTTTTGTTTGCTCAGTTATAGAGTTTTTATTTGATGTTTCTGCTCGATTATAGTTTTTTTTTTATGTTTCTGTATTAGTGTTTCATCAGTTCATTGTGTAGACCTAATTCTTTTATATGTTTCAGTCATTTGACTGCGGCCATGCTGGATCATCGCCTTTAATCGAACAAATCGACCCCCCAAGACTTATTCTTTGTAAGCCTAGCACTTATTCTATCGGTCTCTCTTACCGAACCGCTATGTTACGGGGACGTACACACACTAACATCGGTTGGCAAGTGATGGTTGGGGACAAACACAGACACCCAAATACGTAGATGCATATATACATACATATATATATATATATATATATATATGTATATATATACTACGGGCTTCTTTTAGTTTACGTCTATCAAATCCACTCACAAGACTTTGGTCGGCTTGAGGCCATAGTAGAAGATACTTGCCCTAGTTACCATGCAGGAGGACTGAACCCGGAACCATGTGATCTGGAAGCAAGCGTCTTACCACATACCCACTCCTGCGCCTAATGCTATGTAACTTTTATTGTTTTGTCGATTGGTGTTTGTACTTTGAGTTTGTTGTATTAGCTGTGTTTTCATTTTTAGTGTTGTGTGGTTTGTCATTGCGTGGTACATATGTAAGATATGTAGAGCTGTGTTGGTTGTAGTTGGTGTTGTCTGAGATAAATTATAGAGTCAGATGTCGATTATGTAAAAAAAATATGTGTATTCTATTTAATTTTTATTAACTGGTGATAGAGTTGAGTGATTTCTGTTATACTAATGGGTAGTTTATTGTGTTAGAGTTTGTATTATGTGAGCTTTGTTATATTAGAGAGTGGGTGGGGCTGTATAGAGTATGTGCTGTGTGGGTTGTGTAATATTAGTGGGTGGTTATTATTAAAGTATGTGTTGTGTAGGTTGTGATACTATTGGCTGGTTTATTGTGTTGTGTAGGTGTCTTATATTATCGGGTCATGATTGTGTAAAGCAGCTTTTCCCAGTGTTTTTGCTCTTGGGAACCGTTGAAATAAATTCCATGTCTCAAGGAACACCTACATAAAAAAAATTATTATGGCATAATTAATCTTCTAATTATTCCTTCCTAAAGCTAAATTTCATAGGTGATTAAATAAAATCATACAATTACATTTGAAATGTTTCAGAAATAAAGTCATAAACGAAACCTTGCACAAATTAAATTCCTTCTAGAATTTCCTTATGAAGTGGTTATGTTTTTCCTTAATCGTTAATGCTAGCAGTAGCCATGGAAATACCACGGTTGTTTTGAAAACTGCAAGATGTTAGGAAGTTTATAGAGAACCATGAAAAACATAACTTCTTTTAAAATTGCATTTTGTTTCAAGGTGTAAAAGCCCACATAGATAGTACTGAATGTGTAGTTTTAGGCGACAACATCTCTAAAAGCTATATTGCTTATAAGAGACTTGTCATATCTTCTACCCCAAGAGCTGTTATCTGTCATTTTATCTACCAGTTTTCGACAATCTTAAATATATAATGAAATCGAAGATATAAACTGACTAATATTATTCTACTACTGTACAACTATATAGACAAAACTTTAACAAAACTTAATACACTGTATAACATCCTTGTTATCATTTCAGAGGGAAAATCATATGATAAGTCTTATGGCTACTCCACTGAACTATATATTCTAAAACCAGAAACGTATTAATAATAAATACGATACGGCTATATGGTTAAAAAAAAAAATTGCTTCATAACCCTGCAGTTCTGGGTTCGGTTCCACTGTGTAGCACCTTGAGTAAGATCCTTCTTTTATAATCTCGATTCGATTAATACTCTGAATAAAATTTGGTGGACAGAAACAGTATAAAAACCTATTGCGCGTGTGCGTGCTTTAGTGTACGCTCACACACACATCTACCTCTCTCTCTCCCTCTCTGTATGTATGTATATATATATATATATATATATATATATATATATATATATATAATTATTACAATTAAAAGGGTAAAGGATTATCAATTTATTAATAAATTAATAATTTTTACCAAGCCCTTCGGTATGTAGGCACCATTATCGGTGTGGAACTTATTTAAAAGTTCTTATACATTTATAAACAAAATTAAGGGATCAGCAAACAGGTTGCTTCACCACATACCGAAGTTCAGAAATAGCAGCTAAAAATGCTGAAACTCCAACAGATAGCAGTTACTGCTATCTGTTGGAGTGTCAGCATTTTTAGCTGCTATTAGATAGCTATGAATAAAACGGTCTCTGCCGCCGTTAGACGACTTATGAGGTTTCTGCAATTTCTTACTGAACAAACACACAAACGATTTGCTTATAGTGATCAAATGTTTCTGTTTATATAAGCCCACTCCCTCCATCAAATCGACATTACCGTCGACGACGTTGGTAACTTTGGTGGCGGTAGTGATGATGTTATTCTATGAAGGCGTGCGCTCTGGGGAGTTAAGATGTTGAGCTCAAGAACGTGAAGTCTGGAATTCAACTCCTGGACCAGCCAGCGCGTTATGTCCTTGATCAGGTCACTTCACTCCACGTTACTTCAGTATACTCAAATGAAATTAGCACCAGTCCACTGCTCGTCCATTCTCTTCTTCCTGCAGTTGTCACATTCTCGACATTCTGCTGGATCAAGCGACAGGGGAGAGGACCCGAAAAGGGTGTCCATATCTGCTCGGGATATCATTGGGCACGTAAAACAATTAACGGAATCATACTGGCTTCCGAATGATGAATGTTTTGTTTTATGTGGTGTTTATTAGTGTTGCTATTATCATAGCGCAGATTATGTCACCCTTCTACACAGAACCAGACTTTAATCCAGCTTAAAACTTCTAATTTTCACAGCCTTGCTCTTTCTCTTTCTTTTCTCTTTATTTCACTATCTTTCTTTTCCTCTCCTTTCTTTTCTCTCTTCCTCTCATTCTCTCTGCTTTACATATGGTATAAATCTATCGTGGTTACCTCTCTGCTCCCACCACGTCTGGTGTCTAATTTCATT
>NC_142928.1:146305625-146310625 GCF_046866305.1 Octopus bimaculoides
TTCTTCTTTTTTTCTTATCCCTTTGAAAAAGCTTCCCTATTTGAGACAGAGAAAGAGAGAAGGGGGGTGAGAGAAAACGTATGTGTGTTGCTGCTTGCGTGTATGGGTACGTGTCCGTTGTGTTGGCAATATTATAAGGTATTACACATAGGTAATATTGATATGAAAGCAATATACTCTCACTGATGTTGCGTGGCATCTATCATCAGAAGTCTACAGTTTGGCTAGGACTTAGTGCTCCATATACAATGCTAGCCTTCTGCAACTTGGCACAGATTGGCAGTTGGGTAAAATGGCCCCAGTACTTGACATGCACTATAACTTGTCGACTCTGCTGAGATGTAAGACTAAATTAATCTCAGAGACATTTCAACTTAGAACACTAAAGACCTGCAACAAATAACATTTATTCGATGTTCAGATAGTATTTGTTCTGAAAATTAGCATTTGCTCGAGGAATTTTATTCCACATTCCATCTGCTTGTAAAATGGTGTAAATGTATAGTAAGAATTATTTCTTAGTTACCAGACCTCACTATTTGACCTTTTAACACATCTACCTGTTGTGTGGTATAGTGTGTTTGAATCGCTTCTTGTGTTAAACACATAAGGAGTCGGCGGTACAGTGTTATAATTGTTCGGCCAATGTAACACTTAGAGTCAGGAAGTTCACAGCTTTCATATCTGCTATAATGTTTTCATTATATACATCGCAGTCATAGAAATTTTCCGTGATGTCGAACTTGTAGAATTATCGACAAAATTTTTTTCTAACGACACCCTTACCGTCTTATAGAAAGAGGAGATATAATTAGATAATGTAGTCCTTCTTATAAATCTACTTAATTAGAATTGACGTAGAATCAAACGCTATCATTACCATCTATGGCAGGGAGTCTGTATGCGGTCATAACAGCAAATCGAACTAGACATCGCCATCTTTAAAATTTATTGAATAATGTAGAGTTAAACAAGGAAATTGTGGATACAGCCAGAACACCATTTATCACATGTATGTCAACTCTATAGGAACTGCCGGAAGCTAAGTAATATATCTCTGTTTTTGTTCTCCTCACTTGGTTATATAGTCTCAGTTAAATGAAGTTTTTCAACTCACTTTAACACTTAAATGAAATTCTTCTGTAGATGTATTCAATATACACAGCGCTTTTCCGAGATATTTTCCTACAATCATATTGTTGTTTTTGATAGTCAGTGTCACTACACTCCTTTATTTCTCTATTCTTAAGTCTTGACAACTGAGTAGAATAAGATTCCTTTGTGAAGGTCTTGCCTTCACCAGTTGGTTTAGAATGTAGATCCACTTCCATGCAGCATTTTTATATCTCCCAAAATTTGGTCAATAGGTTTTATTAGAGTTAACTTGTTTTTTTCCATTTTAAACTCTATTAGAGGGAGTTTTGTTGGATAGATACATGGATAATATGAATTAATCAATGTAGTACCCTATTGTATCTATATACAGCTACGTGACTTAACTGTATTTTTACTGAACGAAGATTTTAATTATCAGTTCAGTTACATCCGAATTCTTGTATGGTATTTGCTCAACACTTTATTACTTACTAGCAGAAATACCCGGCGTTGCCCGGGTTAAAGAGAATAATGAAATCTAAAAACGCCGTCTAGACTACGCATCATCTTTATATATAGAGATCTATATACACACACGCACCCAAACACACGTATATATATGTATATTAATATAAATATATGAAAGTCAATGAAGTTTCGTAAAAGAAGGTGATCATGTACATACTTTCTTGCTGTTGTGATTATAACACCTCATTGTAAACTATGTTCCTTGTTTTCCCTTGTGGAGCATATACAAATAGTTTTTTTGTTGCTGCCCACTCTTGAGCAGCCAACATACAGTTGTCCATGTGAGAAGCAGGGCTCTTCCAAGAGAAGACCAGCTACAGACAGTGTTTGACCCTGATATTTGTTTATGGACATGGCAAAAGTCACACGAAGGGGGAATTGTAGTCTTCTGAATGTAAAAGGAATGTCTGCTCCTGATGGAGTAAGAGGAATTCTTGGAATAAAGACGTCATCCCCTTTTGCACATCCAGAAAGAATGGTAGCCTCGATAACGTGTGACATCATTTTCTAAATAATGCTCATCTGTTATGTTCGGGTTAAAATTTCATCAACATCAAAAATATATGAATTTTCATGGGAGTTATGGCCGTTATGCAAAGAATACAATTTCCAAATTTCATAAAGATCCATTCAGTACTTTTGATGTAGTTTTGGATAAGAAACCAAATGACTAATGTGTGTGTTTGTGTGCATGTGTATGTGTGTGTGATGGGTGTATATATGTATAGATATCTGTATGCATGTATATATGTATATATGTTTACATATTACATGTACATCTATATATATATATACATCTACACATATGTATACATATACATGTATGTATAGATCTATATATATATACATATACGTGTACATCTATATGTATACGTATACATCTCTCTCTCTCTCTCTCTCTTTCTCTCTCTTTTTCTCTCTTTCTCTCTCTCTCTCTCTCTGAAAATATCTGTCATTACAGTATCGAAATGGTGTACATATACATGTATATGTATACATATACATCTCTCTCTCTCTCTCTCTCTCTCTCTCTCTCTCTCTCTCTCTCTCTCTCTCTCTCTCTCTCTTTCTGTCTCTCTCTTTCTCTCTCTGTGAAAGTATCTGTCACTACAGTATCGAAATGTGATTGTTTCAGTTAGTGGAATAGTTTCATTTTAAAAGTGAAAGTATTTGACATGAGTGTTTTTGTTTCACTTTTGACACGTAATACTTAAATAGTGGAGGAGATATTATGTTGCCGTGTGCTCGAACTCTGCAAGAAGTTAATAATTTGTTTTGACTAAAACACAACTGGAACCCTAAGTAAGGCATGTGTAAAATTTGAATGAAATTGGTTGCGTAGTTCTCGAGTTTTAGGGATTCACACAGACAGACAGACAGACAGACAGACAGACAGACAGACAGACAGACAGACACACATTCTCATTTATATATATATATAGATTGATAGATTGATAATGGTGCTATCAACATTCTTTGTGCGGTTGTAATAAATTTACTATTGTTTCTATTGAAAAGCCTATGGTACTTTTATCTGGTTATAAAGTATTTCCTGGTTAACGCTAAGAATTTCTTAACTTTTTCAGTTTCATCATTATTACTTAAACGCTATCATACGCTGTCTAGATTTGTTGTTGCTTCCGAATTTCTTTCTTTGCTCACACCTATGTAAAAAGTTCATTTTCTTTCAAGCTCGCTTTCGTCTAGTGCAATATAGTTATTATTGCTTTGTTGTTTGTAATATGTTAACCATGCTATTGTCACCAATTATATTTTTAAAATTGTATTGCAGTCTAATTAGAATTCATGATAATGTATATTAGCTTTGCTTCAGTGTTCCACATCATTAGTATTTGACTTTTCTAACTGTAATATATTGTCTAGGAAAATTATTGTTGCAAGGTTGGTGCTAACTGTAAATTTTAGCTGGAATTCCTTTAAAAGTGATTATTAAGTCTTTCTTATATTTATCTTTTCTGTACACATTTATATTGTGAGAGACGTATTAGACACGTGGATTATGCATAGTACTATAATCTAGAATTTATTTAGTTTCTATCAATTCTAAAATAAAAATCCAATAAATTCACGTACCTCAGCTCTCTTGCAGAAAAAGGAACATACCCAAAATTGAATATGTACTTATCACTCAAAATCCATGCTCTGCTTTCGTTACATCGCAAGGAATCTCGAACATACAGTATTATTTGTTATTCTTGCTACTGGTAGTGCTGTATTTTGCCCGGAATTCCTTTGGTGAGCAAAGATTTGGAGGCAGAATTTTAAAGTTTTACAACGTTCGTTAAAATGAACTTAAATGTTTTCTGATACTATTGCTGTTGGTGTTTAGCCCAGGTCAGTAAAGTTTGAGCAGGCCAATGTATTTATCAAAGGCATCACAGCTGTCGACACATATTTTCAGGGACAAATTGGACTACGCGATCTAAAATGTCATTTGTTTAGCGATGACTAGAATTGATATGAAAGAGATTTCGTTGCTATGTCTAGCAGCTCATCCTTCCCAGTGTTTCTCAATATATATACAGATTTACTGGTAATTATTCCATTGTTATTTAGTAATGCATGTCTTACAAATAGCAAGACACTTAAGTCTTTTATCTAATTATAGATTGGCTGATGCGTATATTTTGTCACAGTTGCAGAGTAATTTGAGACAGTAAGTTTATTTATAGGTTTGAGCGATTAAAGGTTTGAGACTTTGAGTTATGCCATTATTTACTTCGAGTATTATTTACTTCGAGAAAAATATTTTTGTATTCGAATTTATTTCATGTAAAAAATTGTCTTATTTCGATAATTTCAACCAATCACTGACAAGTATTCAGTTGTTTATATTTACTCCTTTGGCTGATTAAGCGATGTAAAGCGTATTTAATCTCCATACCTTCGTTTTATTTGCTTTTTTCATTTTAAATTTGCTTTAACCCTAACCCTAACCCTAACCATAGGGTTAGGGTTAGGGTTAGGGTTAATTGTTTCAGAATTGTATGTTTATGTAGTCGGCACTTAATGTATCTCGGCTGAATGGACGTCAGTGATTGGTTGAAATTACAGAAATACGACAACTTTAACATGCAATAACTGATGGATTTCTTTTTTTTTTAAGAAGACTAAGAGAAAAAGATGTTTTATATGACACATTCTACCAGAGTTCCAAGTTTCAAAGTGTTTCGTTAATGAAAAATGTGGACCCCGTTTTAAAAAAGATCGCTAGTGTCTTCTACTATAGCCTCAGGCTGAATAAAGCCTTGTGAAGTCTGTCATATATATACGTGTGTGTGTGTGTGTGTGTGTGTGTGTGTGTGTGTGTGTGTGTGTCTGTGTCTGCGTCTGTGTCTGTGTGTGTGTGTGTGTGT
>NC_142928.1:146313223-146325723 GCF_046866305.1 Octopus bimaculoides
ATATATATATATATTGTGTCTGGGGCGAGTCATTCTGTTTTAATGTCTCACCGGTTCGATTTTCTCTCATTTACTTATTTATTTTTTATAAAATTTTCGTTGCTTCTTGCAACTTCTTCAATATTCGTTGACTCTGTTTCCGGAGATGTGTTCTGTTCTGTTTGTTTGTTTTGTGCGCATTGTGCGTCAGTGTGCATGTTTACATATATGTATGTATGTACGTATGTATGTATGTACGTATGTATGTATGTACGTATGTACGTATGCGTGTGTGTATGCGGACATATGTGATTCCGTGTGTGTACGTATGTATGTGTGTCTTCTGCATATTCACGTGTTTGTGTGTTTGAATGTGTGTGTATTTGTGTGCGTGTGTGTGTGCGCGTACCTCTGTCTCTTTGTGTGTGCATGTTTGAGTGTGTCTATGTCTATGGATTTGTGTGATTATGTACGTACGTCTGTTATGTATGGATGTATATCTCCATGTGTGTCCTTGTGTATGTGTGTATGAAGTGTGCGTGTGTATATAGTCATGTGACTCAGTAGCTTTGTGTAAGTATTCTTGTATGTCTGTGTGTGTGTGTGTGTGTGTGTGTGTGTGTGTGTGTACTTGTCTGGCCGTATTACCTGTGTACCTATACTTCTACTTACCTATCTGTTTACTTACATATCCACTTAGCTACTAATTTGTTTCCTTTATTGTAAAAAAATATTCCTTGAATATTTATTGTGCGACTCTTAAGTCTCCTTACTCTTACTCTGTCTCTTTCTCCCTCTATTCTAACTCTACCACTTTCTTCACTTTTACTCTCTGTTTCCGGCATTGCGTGCCTCTCTTGGACTTTCCTACCTCTGTCTCCCTTTCTTTTTGTGTTCTCTCTTTCTGTCCCCCTCGTTCCCTCTTACTCTATCTTTTCTCTACTCTTACCCTCTCTTTCTACCTTTGCGTACCTCCCTTGTACTTTTCTCTTCTCTTTCTATCACTCTGTTTCTCCAATCCCTGTGTCCCTTCTTCCTCTTTCTCTCTCTGTATCCCATTCTTTCTCTACCACGTGACAGGTGTCCAGTGGAGGCGGTGTACTTCTTTTTCGCCCTGCCTTTTACTAGATTGGTCAAACTGGTCTGGGCTCCTGCTACGTCCATTATGACTCCATTTCACCCTGCGCTATCACACTAAGTTCGTTTGATAGCTGCAAAGCTCTTTCTGTTGTATTTCTGGTATTTGTATAATTATTATTATTCTCTTCTTTTGTATATTGCCATAAAGCTTCCTGTTGTTATATATGCATAATTCTTCGTCTGTTGTATTTATATAATATTTTGTTTGCCTCTGTCTCAGTATACATTTGCTAACTTTTTCCAAGTAGCTTAATAACAGCACTGGCGCCTCCGGGATTGAGTGGTCTCAATGTAAATGGCCCGAAACCACGATGATATTTTGGTTCATTGATTGACGAGGAAAACTGCGAATATTCCGTGTATCGTGTCTTTGTCTATGTTCCCCGTTCGTTAAGTTTTCGTCTAGTTTCCCGTTTGCTCTGCTTCCGTCTAACTTTTTCTCTTTGTTGTGTTCATGTTCAACCCGATATATATATATATATATATATATATATATATATATATATATATATATATATATATATATATATATATATATATATATATATATATATATATATATATATATATATATATATATATATGCATATATTCATATATATATATATATATATATATATATATATATATATGCATATATTCATATATATATATATATATATATATATATATATATATATATATATATATATATATATATATATATATATATATATATATATATATATATATATATATATATATATATATATATATATATACATGCATATATAGGTACATGACATCAAAAAGACGTGGACAGAATGAGAAACGGGAACATGAAAAAAGATAAATTAGAAAACGAACTTTTTTCCGAACAACATACAGAGAAACGAGACATGAAACATAAAGAACTTTCCCTTCATCAGTTGTCTCCTGTTTTATCCACTACGCGTTTCGATGGTACGGACAAGACGCGACTTCGTTAAAACAGTCCTTCCTGCAAAGCAAATTAAATAAAATTTTGGATTTTTTGCGGAGGGTGAAAGTGGTACCAAAAACAGGACAGTGACAACAAAACAGTAAAAGCAAACGGAGAGAGCTGTTAAGCCAAGACGATGTGAAGTGGTCAACGCCTGGAAAAACGAGCTTCAAGGAGAGACAGATAAAAGCACGTCTCGTCTTTAGGAAGGAAATGGAAGAAAGAGAGAATGGCGTTAGTCAGTCACATGTGAGCTTCGAGAGAGTCAAGGAGGAAGAGTGAGAGAGAAAGAGGGAACGGTGAAGGGGAGAGGAGAAGAATAGGGAAAGGGTGGGAGAGAAAAATAGAAAGGAAGAAGAACAACAGAGGGAGATAGATAGAAAGATAATAGATAGAATAAGAGTGCGCATCGTAATTATTAAGATAAAACTTACTTGGAAAAGGATGCGTGGCGTTCGATCATATAATAATATAAATATTCTCCATAATATTTGAAACATTCAACGCCTAAAATCTGAATGTGTTTTAGAAGCCGCATTGGTTTCACGCAAATTGTTATATTGTAACATTTTCCATTTTATTCCATTAGACAGTATAAGCCTATTATATGTAAAGTTGAGAACCAAGATAATGTAGAAGAACATAATGGATTACGTAAAAGAACAATGGTTTCTACTGATCTGTAGTGTCCATTTAAAAGTGGACTGTGAGAAGACTTTAGCTCACACACACACACACACACACACACACACACATACAGAGCGGCTTAAGTTGTATTGATCAGTCGCAGTTTCAGTGAAAATCCTCGCTAACATATAAATAAGTGGCGATATGATATTTGCGAAACAAGCTGCTTTCTTTTTTGTTTTCAAATTTCCAAATCATTGTTTGTGTATACTTATCTGCAAACACACAAATAAAGACACATACACACACAGACGCACATTCGCACACACGCACAAGTAAACACACACACACATTTTCGCACTCATACAACCCATATATATATATATATATATATATATATATATATATATATATATATATATATATATATATATATATATATATATATATATATATGATTAATAATGTGCCAATCCACTACAGCTGTTTCGAACGAGTTTTTTATTCTATGACCGCTACTATTCATAGAATCATGAAGTGGCACAAACTGTTGGCTTTTGAATATTTTTGAATGCTGCTATTCATGTATTCACCTGATGAAAACTGGTTTCTTTTTCTGCTGATGTAATTTCTACAGCAATCAATTAAAAACTCGTTGGAAACAGTTGTAGTCGAGTGACACATTATCCATCTGTTGTTATTGATTTATTAATTATTCACACGGAACTTGCTCCTTGCGGAAATCCTAATTATATTTGGTGCAATGTCCGTTTCCTGAATTCCTTAGGGCTCATGGTATACTCAGTCGGGTACAGTTAATCGTATACATAACCTGAGCATCTTTTCGCCTGTAATTCGGAACCCGCACCTGTATTCCTCTACTTCTTTTGTGTACACATTTCATTTTCCGACCTATCCAAGTGCCTTATTTAAATGCATGATGCACACGAATCCTGATCTATTATATACACTACCAGAAAGGCCACCCTCCCGGCGGGTTTCTGCTAGTTAAACCTGGAGTGAGTGTGTTTATATTACAAAGACAGCGTGTGTGTCTATATTAGAGACACAGTGTGTGTTTCTGGGTGTGTGTGTAAATAATGAATGAAATAAACATGAAATGAAGAAACCGTATAAATGAATCGTGCATTGGGATATTTAAATTTGTGAACTTGAAATATTCAATAATAAAAGATAGTTCAGAAAGTAAATACTCTTGAAAACTTCAATTTATAAAAAATCTCACTTGGTCAATAAATATTTTTTTATAGTAGTTGTAATATATCTGTAATTGCTTCCCAACCACATGGTTCCGGGTTCAGTCCTACTGCGTGTCACCATGGGCAAGTGTCTTCTATTATAGCTCCGGGCCGACTAAAGCCTTGTGGGTGGATTTGGTAGACGGAAACTGAAAGAAGCCCGTCGTATATATATATATGTGTGTGTGTGTGTGTGTGTGTGTGTGTGTGTGTGTGTGTGTGTGTGTGTGTGTATTTGTGTATGTGTCTGTGTTTGTCCCCCACCATCGCTTGACAACCGATGTTGATGTGTTTACGTCCCCGTAATTTGGCCGTTCGGCAAAACCGACCTATGGAATAAGTACTAGCGTTACAAAGAATAAGTCCTGGGGTCGATTTCTTCGACTAAAGGCGGTGCTCCAGCATGGCCGCAGTCAAGTGACTGAAACAAGTAAAGGAATAAAAGGATAAAAGAATATATATATATATATATATTGCATGTGCAATGAACACAAACTTAAAGCAAGAGACAACGAAAGAGAAACATGGTTTAACAAATGCTCTCTCTCTCTCTCTCTCTCTCTCTCTCTCTCTCTGTACGCACACACACACACACACACACACACACATATATATATATATATATATATATCGATATAAATACATAATATATATATACATACACATGCATGTACATGTACATATGTATCATATATATGTATAACATACATACAGGCATGCACACACACACATATATATATATATATACATACACTACCATCTGCACACATACCTCATACTTTTCATGTTGATGCAGTATTTCAATATATGATTATTTTACCCTTCACCGATACACTAAAAACTATTTTCAGATATTCACACATAACCTATTCTTTAATGCAGTAATTATTTTCAAGTTCTCCATATCCACGCTATCAGAAGAATGGAGCCAAAACATACCACGAATCTATCGTTCACAAATTACAGCATGTATTGTAAAAAACAAATAACACTGTTATTTTAACTATTATTATTGAAATATTAGTCACGAAGCCAATATTTGAATGATATACTTTGACAAACCAGCTATTTATTCTTCTGAGTTTACAAATGTTCAGATAGAAAATGAGACTGTTATGCCGTTACTTCTCAAATCCCCTGTGATTCAAGTGTCTCCGAAAAGTACTCCAATATTCATGTTCACACAAACTAGTATTTAGTCTCCAGTTGGATGATTTTCTTTTTTTTTTTACCATATGTATGATGTTGAGAGGAAATATAAAAGTAAAACATTTGTTTGGCATATGTACAAAAGCTTTATAGCATCGTGAATTCTTAATTACGATGCAAGCTCAAGAATCCTGAGGCTAAACGCAAATTGACATCTCAATATAAAGTTTGTGATAACATTATATTATTGGTGAGTTTGTGAACAATGAAACAAAACAACAGCATAAAAGGAGATGCAGAAACATAACAGGATTGATTTGTTTAAATTGTCGTGTTTTGATTATTCTTATTCTTTAGATTACCGAGTATTGAAAAGTAGGATTTTAGAATCTCACAAAAAACGTCATCATTTTTCCTAATTTCTATTTAAATCACTTGGAAATTATTCTCGCTACTATTGTCTACTATATGAATACCATAACTTCTTGAAATATAGGGATTTTGTGTAATGCCAAAATAAACCGGTATTTTGTTGCAAACACTCGACATACCAATGGATTAAGATGGAGGTGAAATTAATTCGTGACCTGATTTTGGTTTCCTTTTCGTATTGTTAATTAGATTGTTATAATATCAGTCCATTGACGTCTCTACCTTCGTCTCTCCTTTCATTTCCATAAATCAAATCGTACTATCCCTAGTCAAAAGAAAAGGAAACATTCCTGAATCACACCTAGTATGTTTTTGATGTGGGGGTTTAGTTCCCCGTTGGTTAGCCTCTGGTATGAGAAATCATAGCTTCTTAGATTAGAGCAATTGTCGGGATGAAAAGAAGATCTGTTTCGGGTTTTGCCTTCTATCTGGGAATGAGGAAAAGATAAAAAGTACGGTTGTCATTTGAGCTGTAGCTAAGAAGAAGAGTAATTTCTGGTTCGAATGCTCATAAAATACAAAGTAGAGGATTATATTTTTGCCTTAAAATCGTCAGTTGTGCTACAAATGAATGCATAATTTCATTTATACATAAATATGATACGCATGGGATACGCATGATAGAACTACTCCATTTACCAGCTCTATCGTGTGTTGAGTTGATCCTAAAATCTCAGCCTAACTACAAGCTTGTCAATTGTACCAGTCCTATAGTACCCAAGTACATATAGATGGACTGAAGTGTTGAATGGGAAAAGTTCTAGTTACGTTCTCCGCGTAATACTTCAGACATGGCAGACAAGAATAACTAATTTTACAGCTGTTAGTCTGAAGCACTATTGATCCTATAAGCAGCAACTCATATGAATAAGCTGTCTATATTAGACAAAATATTTACATAGAAAGCGAGATTATGTCACACCAGATGTTTGTGTTTATGCAAAGGGTATCAAGAGATGTTCGATGAGCGAGAGGATTTCAATGAGAAACGGTCATCTCAAAGGAGACAGAGTTTGCACAATGACTATTGCACGAAATTCGGCCTTTCCATTATACATTCACAACCTCTCATTTCTGTGAAGATGGGAGTCTTCACATCTGGCCATGTTGTAAGAAGACAATAAACATCAAATATCGCTACTAAGTGTTATCGTTTTATAACTTCCTGTTTCAGATCACTAAGATCACCTGATGTACATACATACATACATACATACAAACACACATACATACATAAATACATTTATATATTGTATTTATCTCAAGTTACATAAATAATTAAACTGAAAGATTATACAATACCTGATTGCATATTTATTAACTATTGCAGAAATAAAATGTTGACACCCCGATGAAAGCGAGCAAATGGAATCTCCGAAGCCATTGTAAAAGTTTATATATATTTATGCGATGATATAAGCACACATATGTGAAATTATGCGATTTGTAACCTTTAAAATGCGAAATGAAAGAAGTACGACATATCTTATTTGAATATTCATGTATTCCGCAATATAAGTACGTCTGGATAGGGGCAATACCTCAAATATTCGATAAAGTCATGGGTTGATATACCATTAGTGTATTTTTCAAAAATATCACTGAAAAAAATGCAATAGAAATGGTTAAAACAGTTATAATAAACAGTCATGAGCGATAACCAAATAAATAATCAGCATTGATTGTTTTAAATGAGATATCAATTGCCAAACAATGGATTTCAAAATTATTACCATTGCTTAATCAGTCTCAATAGCTGGCTAGTCAATATATATTAGTAATCAATTTACTTTCTATCTGTTGCTTTCTCTCTCTCTTACTCTCTCTCTCTCTCCCTCTGTCTCTCTCTCTTTCTCTCTCTTTGTCTATTTTGGTCATCATGAAAGCAATGAGAAATAGCAATCAGGTTTTCATTAAACCCCACTTTAACTGTTAAAAAGGGAAAATGACATCTTGATTATTGAAAAAATAAGTGGTAACTATATATAAATACAAGATTAAATTGTCACCAGTCACGGGTCTAAAGCCTTCACGATATGTTTGATTGATTAGAAATATTTTATGCTAAACAACAGGTATCGAAGTAGCTAAATACAGGTATATATATACATATATATATACATATATATACATATATATATATATATATATATATATATATATATATATATATATATATATATATATATATATATACATATATATATACATTTATATATATATATATATATATATATATATATATATATATATATATATACAGACAGAGGAGATAGTGAGTCAAATCGATAGATCTATCGATCGATCGATATATAGATAGATAGATAAGCATTATGTATATACATGCACATATATATACATGCATGTGTGTATATGTACATATATGTGAGAGGGGCTGCGTGCGCATAATTTAGATAGACAGATAAACATATTTATTTACAATCGCATCCACGTCCATACATACATAGTTATATATATACAGACATCCAAGAACTCATCCGTCTTGACATGCATCTATCCGTGCATACATACACACACCTATATATACATATACATACGTTCATCTTTCTATGCAAATGTACATCCTTCCATACATTCATACATACGTACATATATACATACATACCTACACGTTTCTGTAAAAGTATTCATGTTGACATCGATTCCATTTCCCCACTACTCTCTCTCTCTCTCTCTCTCTCTCTCTCTCTCTCTCTCTCTCTCTCTCTCTCTCTCTCTCTCTCTCTCTTTCGTTTCCTTGTCTTTCTCTGTTCTCTTTGTATTCCATTGTATTCGGTTTCGTCTGGGTTTTTATTTATGCATCAACATTATTCTCCTGCTAACTGATCTATCGTTCTCATTCTATCTCTTTGTTGTTTGGTAGTCAATCACTTTAGGATCAGTAACACATGAACTACAGATCAATAAAACCATCTATCTGTTGAAAACTAGCTGAATCAATATAATTGAAACTGGTCACGTGTTGTCATAACATTCTTTATGTGTGTCTATCATAGACGAATTTCTCTAATGTAAAGTCGTATGTTTCAAGCTGATTTATCTATCTATCTATCTATCTATCTATCTATCTATCTATCTATCTATATATATATATATATATATATATATATATATATATATATATATATATATATATATATATATATATATATATATATATATATATATATACATATATTATATAATATATATATGTATATATATTATAAACATATACATATATATATATATATATATATGTATATATATATATATATATATATATATATTGGAAGGTTTGGATGTGATGTACAGGAATTATATATTAGAAAAATAATAATCAGGTACTCAGATGTCTGAATGGTTGTATATTTACAGATTTTTATTCATATGTCACATGTTTTATAAATTAGCGCTTCCACCTAGTCTTGTAGGTTTATCAAACTTTGAGAGAAATTAGTCTTGTAGGTTTATCAAAAACTTGATAAACCTACAAGACTAGGTGAAAGTGCTAATTTATAACACATGTGACTCATGAATAAAAGTCTGTAAATATACAACCATCCAGACATCTGAGTACCTGATTATTATTTTTTTCTAATATATATATATATATATATATATATATATACATACATACGTGCATATGTAGGTACAGGGCGTCACCAACTGTGTAAACAAAATGAATTACGTAAACAAACGAGTTAAATACGTCAACAACGAGAGACAAAATGGAAAAGAGGACAAGTAAACACAGAGAAACGCATCTTCATCAGTTGTCGGCTGTCAATTTGCTCTTCATTTCGATCATTCAACGACAATATGAGTCTTCAAAGACAGCTGCTCCCATATATTCCAAAATAACATTTAGGATTTATAGAGGATCAAAGTTGGGAATAAAAACAGGACAGTGGAGACATACAAGGATACCGAACGAAAACACACACACACATATATATATATATATGTGTGTGTGTGTGTGTGTGTGTCTGTCAGTCTCTCTGTCTCTGTCTCTCTCCCTCTATCTCTCTCTCTTTCTCTCTCTCGCTGTGTATACACACACACACACACACATACTATCTTTTTGGTGTTTTCTCTCATTTGACTGCTGTCATACTTGGAGCGCCCGTTTCCAAAACTCATTTTTCTTAAAGCCTTATTCTCTCGGTCTCTTTTGTGGAAACGTAAACAAACGAACATCAGCTGTTATACGGTGGTGGGAGATAAACACATACACAAACAAAAAGATGCGTGCGCGTGCACGTGCACACACATGTGTATATATATATGTATATGCGTATCCCTACGCCCACCCTCACCTCAACCCACACCCCACCATTGCTTCCCCCATCCTTCGCCTCCTCCACACCACCCAACACCACCAAGCCACATCTTACAACACCACACACCAGCATACCACAGCACACCACTCCGCACACACCAGCACTGACCACATCCCAGCACCCATACCGTCATCCACACTCCTACACATGCACACAGGCACACGTCAAGGTCACCAGCCCCTATCCACACGCACATAGACGCTCTCATATACACACGCACGCCTACATTCGTTTTGGAATCACCACTACTTTTTTTATCTCCCCTTCTTCTTAGCTCTCCTGTCTGAGCACCTCTGTCTGGCAATCGCCATTATTGATCACTAGCCACTAAACCTTTTTTATTTTCTCTCTCTGCTTATTTCTGTGTTCCTTTCTGTTGAAAAACGTAGGCTTGAAACATAAAAGACTTTCTCACTTCACGAGCGTTAAACTAATACATCTGTTTGTTGTTTACACACCCGTCTTCGTCTTTTTGTTTGTTTTTACTTTTGTAAATTCCAGCTATATATGCATATATATGTACACACACACACACACACACACACACACACACAAACACACACACACACACAAACACACACACACACACACACACACACACACACACACACACACACACACACACACACACACAAATATATATGATTATATAGAAACTTCTTACTAGTTCAAATATGTTTGGGGCATTTTCGAGCCATTTAGTGTATTTTATCACAGAGAAAACTTGTCGCTGTAGGCAAATATGTGTAAATACACCGAGTGAGCTCACAGAGTCCCTAACCAGACTGTGGGATACTTGCATTTCAAAGTGGTAATATCTTCTTCAGGCGCAGAGATCGGAAAGGCAGTTGCTGCGAACTGACAGGGGAGACAAATCTCTCCTAAGATATTTCAGTCACCGTTCTATGACTAGTAGCGTTATTCCCGCAGCTCGCTGTAAATAAATTACGGGGAGGCAGCGCTAAGCAGTGATGTGTATAAATACAAACTTGTTAACAGTTCAACCATGCCTGTCAGTTCTTTAACAAGTAAAGTTTGAATTCCCTAAAACATATTAAGTCTTCAAATTACTAGGATATTTTCAATTGACTAAGCATTTTCATTTCTCCAGACGACAGCACATTGACCCATATGCAAAAATGCACGCGCGCAAGCACACACAAGCACACATACACACACGGTCACACACACACACGCAACCACACACTGCTATGATATGTATCCTTGCCTTCATGCGTATATATATATATATATATGTGTGTGTGTGTGTGTGTGTGTGTGTGTGTGTGTGTGTGTGCATACATATGTAAGTATACATATGTATATATATATATATATTTATATATTTATATATATATATGTGTGTGTGTGTGTATGTATGTATATATACATATATATACATATATATATACATCTATGTGTATATATATATATATACATGTATGTATATGCGCATACGTATGAATATATATATGTATAAATACATGTATATGTGTATATATATATATATATATATATATATATATATATATATATATATATATATATATATATATATATATACATATATTAAAATGCCATAATGGGAATGCTAACTTTTCAGCAAATACTCTTTATTGAGTGTGTGTCTATTTCTGTTGCACTCGTGCGTTCGATGAAGCTTGTTCAATATGTAGACATTTTCTTTTTAGTAATATTCCTTCCATATTACACGCCTTCCCTCGAACATTATGTAGCTCTGTATAAAAAGAAATTCTGTCTGAATGAAGGTACTATTTTAAAAATTATAATGTTAGTTTGTAAATTAAAATCAAATAATTTCAAATTTTCAAATTTTATTTCTAGCTGCGATATTTTAAGTTTTCTTGTTCTGTACTTTACCAGGCTTCTTAAGAATATTATTTCTCTTGCTCGCATTTTCCCATATAATTCACGCTTTTTCTAGGCTATGCTATTATGCTAATTAATAATGTGTCAAGATTCTACCTTACGAAAAATTGAATAATAAATTTGATTTCACGCACAAAAGTAAATAAATGAAAAATGTTTACAAAATTTACCAAACGCCGTAAAGTAATAGCTGAGCTGCGCGCACACACCTTCAAGTTAAAACGAAAGATTGCCAAAATGGCGAGGCTATTGCCAAATTTTCTAATATATTTTTTTTTTTCCTTTTTATGGTATAATTGCATTAATTAATACAGATGCCGTAATCAAACTAATTGCAATTTAGCGGTATCTTTGATAATTTTTTTCTTACGTCAATGATGCCAGTGACATATATTAAAAGTCCCTTTATAGAACTATATTCATAAAAAAGGATTATCACCTTCCAATCTGAGAAACAAAAGCACATAACTTCTTTCGTTTAAAACTTCATTGCATGAGATTGATACCATGAAATTCTTCCAATTGAACTCTATCATTTAAGCGTTTTTTAAATGTAGTTTGTTTTTAAAATTCAAAAGTTAATCATACTTAAATCCATTTTTTTTTTTTGCCTTACTTATATTTTTTCATGATATTTTACCTCACAACTTTTGTTATACAAATTTTTGCTGCATGGGATCAAAACTATGAAATTCCGCTTGATTTATTTTCATCTATCAT